>NW_027422749.1:0-197500 GCF_048934315.1 Petromyzon marinus
CCTCCCCTCCCCTCCCTCCCTCCCTCCCCTCCCTCCCTCCCTCCCCTCCCTCCCTCCCCTCCCTCCCTCCCTCCCCTCCCTCAGCTCCCCTCCTTCCCCTCCCTCCCCTCCCTCCTCCCTCCCTCCCCTCCCTCCCCTCCCCTTCCCCCCTCCCCTCCCTCCCTCCCACCCCTCCCTCCCTCCCCTCCCTCCCTCCCCTCCCTCCCTCCCTCCCTCCCCTCCCTCCTCCCTCCCTCCCTCCCTCCCCTCCCATCCCCTCCATCCCTCCCTCCCTCCCTCCCTCCCTCCCTCCCCTCCCCCTCCCTCAGCGCCCCTCACTCCCCTCCATCCCTCCCCCTCCCCTCCCTCCCTCCACTCCCTCCCCTCCCTCCCTCCCTCCTCCCTCCCACCCTCCCTCCCCTGCCCTCCCTCCCTCCCTCCCCTCCCTACCCTCCCTACCCTTCCCCCCTCCCCTCCCTCCCCTCCCTCCCTCCCTCCCCTCCCTCCCTCCCCTCCCTCCCTCCCTCCCTCCCCTCCCTCTCTCCCTCCCCTCCCCTTCCCCCCTCTCCCTCCCTCCCTCCCTCCCACCCCTCCCTCCCTCCCTCCCCTCCCTCCCTCCCTCCCCTCCCTCCCACCCCTCCCTCCCTCCCCTCCCCCTCCCTCCCTCCCCTCCCTCCCTCCCTCCCTCCACTCCATCCCTCCCTCCCTCCCCTCCCTCCCCTCCCCTCCCCTCCCTCCCTCCCTCCCCACCCTCCCTCCCCTCCCTCCCTCCTCCCCTCCCTCCCTCCCCTTCCCCCCTCCCCTCCCTCCCCCTCCCCTCCCTCCCCTCCCTCCCTCCCTCCCTCCCCTCCCCTCCCTCCCTCCCTCCCTCCCTCACCTCCCTCCCTCCCTCCCTCCCCTCCCTCCCTCCCTCCCTCCCCTCCCCTCCCCCTCCCCCTCCCCTCCCTCCCTCCCCTCCCCTCCCTCCCCTCCCTCCCCTCCCCTACCCCCCTCCCCTCCCCTCCCCCTCCCTCCCTCCCCTCCTCCCTCCCTCCCCCTCCCTCCCTCCCCTCCTCCCTCCCTCCCTCCCTCCCTCCCTCCCCTCCCTCCCCTCCCCTCCCTCCCTCCCTCCCCACCCTCCCTCCCCTCCCTCCCTCCCTCCCCTCCCTCCCCCTCCCTCCCCTCCCCTCCCTCCCTCCCTCCCCTCCGTCCCATCCCTCCCTCCCCTCCCCTTCCCCCCTCCCCTCCCTCCCTCCCCTCCCTCCCTCACCTCCCTCCCCTCCCTCCCCTCCCCTCCCTCCCTCCCTCCCTCCCTCCCTCTCTCCCTCCCCTCCCCTCCCTCCCTCCCTCCCCTCCCTCCCTCCCCTCTTTCCCCTCCCTCCCTCCCCTCCCCTTCCCCCCTCCCCTCCCTCCCTCCCTCCCACCCCTCCCTCCCCTCCCCTCCCTCCCTCCCTCCCCTCCCTCCCTCCCTCCCTCCCTCCTTCCCCTCCCTCCCTCCCCTCCTCAGCTCCCCTCCTTCCCCTCCCTCCCTCCCCTCCCTCCCCTCCCCTCCCCTCCCTCCCTCCCTCCCTCCCCACCCTCCCTCCCTCCCCTCCCTCCCCTCCCTCCCTCCCACTCTTCCCTCCCTCCCTCCACTCCCCTCCCTCCCTCCCCTTCCTCCCTCACCTCCCTCCCCTTCCTCCCTGACCTCCCTCCCCTCCCTCCCTCCCTCCCCTCCCCTCCCTCCCTCCCTCTCTCCCTCCCCTCCCTCCCTCCCTCCCTCCTCCCCTCCCTCCCCTCCCTCCCTCACCTCCCTCCCCTCCCCTCCCTCCCTCCCCTCCCTCCCTCCCCTCCCCTCCCTCCCTCCCTCCCTCCCCTCCCTCCCTCCACTCCCTCCCCTCCCTCCCTCCTTCCCTCCCCTCCCCTCCCCTCCCCACCCTCCCTCCCCTCCCCTCGCTCCCTCCCTCCCTCCCCTCGCTCCCCTCCTCCCCTTCCCCCCTCCCCTCCCTCCCTCCCTCCCCTTCCTCCCTCACCTCCCTCCCCTTCCTCCCCTCCCCTCCCTCCCTCCCTCCCCTCCCTTCCCTCCCTCCCTCCCTCCCTCCCTCCCTCCCTCCCTCCCTCCCCTCCCTCCCTCCCCTCCCTCCCTCCCTCCCTCGCTCCCCTCCCTCCCCTCCCTCTCTCCCCTCCCCTTCCCCCCTCCCCTCCCTCCCTCCCACCCCTCCCTCCCCTCCCTCCCTCCCTCCCCTTCCTCCCTCCCTCCCTCCCCTCCCTCCCTCCCTCCCCTCCCTCCCTCCCTCCCTCCCTCCCCTCCCTCCCTCCCTCCCTCCCTCCCCTCCCTCCCTCCCTCCCTTCCCTCCTCTCCCCTCCCTCCCTCCCCTCCCTCAGCTCCCCTCCCTCCCTCCCCTCCGTCCCTCCCTCCCTCCCTCCCCTCCCTCCCTCACTCCCCACCCTCCCTCCCTCCCCTCCCCTCCCCTCCCTCCCTCCCTCCCTCCCCTCCCTACCCTCCCTACCCTTCCCCCCTCCCCTCCCTCCCTCCCTCCCCTCCCTCCCTCCCTCCTTCCCCTCCCTCCCTCCCCTCCCTCAGCTCCCCCTCCTTCCCCTCCCTCCCTCCCCTCCCTCCCCTCCCCTCCCCTCCCTCCCTCCCTCCCTCCCCACCCTCCCTCCCTCCCCTCCCTCCCCTCCCTCCCTCCCACCCTTCCCTCCCTCCCTCCCCTCCCCTCCCTCCCTCCCTCCCTCCCCTTCCTCCCTCACCTCCCTCCCCTTCCTCCCTGACCTCCCTCCCCTCCCTCCCTCCCTCCCCTCCCCTCCCTCCCTCCCTCCCTCCCTCCCTCCCTCCCCTCCCTCCCTCCCTCCCTCCCTCCCCTCCCTCCCTCCCCTCCCTCCCTCCCTCCCTCCCTCCCCTCCCCCTCCCTCCCTCCCTCCCTCCCCTCCCTCCCTCCCCTCCCTCCCTCCCTCCCCTCCCTCCCTCCCTCCCCTCCCTCCCTCCACTCCCTCCCCTCCCTCCCTCCCTCCCTCCCTCCCCTCCCCTCCCCACCCTCCCCTCCCCCTCCCCTCGCTCCCTCCCTCCCTCCCCTCGCTCCCCTCCCTCCCCTTCCCCCTCCCCTCCCTCCCTCCCTCCCCTTCCTCCCTCACCTCCCTCCCCTTCCTCCCTCACCTCCCTCCCCTCCCTCCCTCCCTCCCCTCCCTTCCTCCCTCCCTCCCTCCCTCCCCTCCCTCCCTCCCCTCCCTCCCTCCCCTCCCCTCCCTCCCTCCCTCCCTCCCTCCCTCGCTCCCCTCCCCTCCCCTCCCTCTCTCCCCTCCCCTTCCCCCCTCCCCTCCCTCCCTCCCACCCCTCCCTCCCTCCCCTCCCTCCCTCCCTCCCCTTCCTCCCTCCCTCCCTCCCCTCCCTCCCTCCCCTCCCCTCCCTCCCTCCCTCCTTCCGTCCCTCCCTCCCTCCCCTCCCTCCCTCCCTCCCCTCCCTCCCTCACCTCCCTCCCCTCCCCTCCCTCCCCCTCCCTCCCTCCCCTCCCTCCCTCCCCTCCCCTCCCTCCCTCCCTCCCTCCCTCCCCTCCCTCCCTCCACTCCCTCCCCTCCCTCCCTCCCTCCCTCCCTCCCTCCCCTCCCCACCCTCCCCTCCCCTCGCTCCCTCCCTCCCTCCCCTCGCTCCCCTCCCTCCCCTTCCCCCCTCCCCTCCCTCCCTCCCTCCCCCTTCCTCCCTCACCTCCCTCCCCTTCCTCCCTCACCTCCCTCCCCTCCCTCCCTCCCTCCCCTCCCTTCCTCCCTCCCTCCCTCCCTCCCTCCCCTCCCTCCCTCCCCTCCCTCCCTCCCCTCCCCTCCCCTCCCTCCCTCCCTCCCTCCCTCGCTCCCCTCCCTCCCCTCCCTCTCTCCCCTCCCCTTCCCCCCTCCCCTCCCTCCCTCCCACCCCTCCCTCCCTCCCCTCCCTCCCTCCCTCCCCTTCCTCCCTCCCTCCCTCCCCTCCCTCCCTCCCCTCCCTCCCTCCCTCCCTCCCTCCTTCCGTCCCTCCCTCCCCTCCCCTCCCTCCCTCCCTCCCTCCCTCCCTCCCTCCCTCCCCTCCTCTCCCCTCCCTCCCTCCCCTCCCTCAGCTCCCCTCCCTCCCTCCCCTCCGTCCCTCCCTCCCTCCCTCCCCTCCCTCCCTCACTCCCCACCCTCGCTCCCTCCCCTCCCCTCCCTCCCTCCCTCCCCTCCCTACCCTCCCTACCCTTCCCCCCTCCCCTCCCTCCCTCCACTCCCTCCCTCCCTCCCTTCCCTCCCTCCCCTCCCTCCCTCCCTCCCATACCCTCCCTCTCTCCTTCCCCTTCCCCCCTCCCCTCCCTCCCCTCCCTCCCTCCCCTCCCCTCCCTCCCCTACCTCCCTCCCCTCCCCTCCCTCCCTCCCCTCCCTCCCTCCCCTCCCCTCCCCTCCCTCCCTCCCCCCCTCCCTCAGCTCCCCTTCCTCCCTCCCCTACCTCCCTCCCTCCCCTCCCTCCCTCCACTCCCTCCCCTCCCTCCCCTCCCTCCCCTCCACTTCCCCCTCCCTCCCTCCCTCCCCTCCCTCCCTCCCACCCCTCCGTCCCCTCCCTTCCCTCCCTCCCTCCCCTCCCTCCCTCCCCTCCCTCCCCTCCCTCCACTCCCTCCCTCCCTCCCCTCCCTCCCCTCCCCTCCCCTCCCTTCCCTCCCTCCCTCCCCACCCTCCCTCCCCTCCCTCCCTCCCTCCCCTCCCTCCCTCCCCTTCCCCCCTCCCCTCCCTCCCTCCCTCCCACCCCTCCCTCCCTCCCCTCCCCTCCCTCCCTCCCTCCCCTTCCTCCCTCACCTCCCTCCCCTTCTTCCCTCACCTCCCTCCCCTCCCTTCCTCCCTCCCTCCCTCCGTCCCACCCTCCCTCCCCTCCCTCCCTCCCCTCCCTCCCTCCCCTCCCTCCCTCCCTCCCCTCCCTCCCTCCCTCCCTCCCTCCCCTCCCTCCCTCCCTCCCCTCCCTCCCTCCCCTCCCCTTCCCCCCTCCCCTCCCTCCCCTCCCTCCCTCCCTCCCTCCCCTCCCCTCCCTCCCTCCCTCCCCTCCCCTCCCTCCCTCCCTCTCCCCTCCCTCCCTCCCTCCCCTCCCTCCCTCCCTCCCTCCCTCCCTCCCTCCCTCCCTCCCCTCCCTCCCTCCCTCCCCTCCCCTCCCTCCCTCCCCTCCCTCAGCTCCCCTCCCTCCCCTCCCTCCCTCCCCTCCCTCCCTCCACTCCCTCCCCTCCCCTCCCTCCCTCCCCCCTCCCTCCCTCCCCTCCCTCCCTCCCTCCCACCCCTCCCTCCCCTCCCATCCCTCCCTCACTCCCTTCCCTCCCTCCACTCCCTCCCCTCCCTCCCTCCCTCCCCTCCCTCCCCTCTCACGACGTTCCGACCGCAACACAAGCAATCACCGTCAGGTGTGAAAACCACAGCAAGAACATTTAACTCGTAATCTCGTAGTCACTTACGTGTTAATATCGCCTGACGATGTCACTTACATGTTAATATCGCCTGATGATGTCACTTCCCTCTTAATGTCGCCTGATGATGTCACTTCCTGCTTAATGTCACCTCATGATGTCACTTCCCTCTTAATGTCACCTGATGATGTCACTTCCCTCGCATTCAATGCAAACATGTCCAGGGCCCCGAGCCCTCCACCTCCGTCTGAAATGTCCAATGTGCCCATCGCAGAAAGCTGGTGCTACACACAGGTAACTTGTTCCCCTGTTGTGGCCAATCACATTCAACGGGTCTCCCGTCTTGTGCCGATCAAAGTATGCGCATGGCTAATGTATTTAACTTTTACACGTTTTTTTGTTCATCGCGCAAAGCCATCCAAAATGGTTTCATAATTATGTGTAAGTGCAATTATGGATTATCATTGTACAGGCTATTTTTGTACATCAGATTGCAAAGTTCATAGAATTGCACTAACAACATTATACTAGATAATTGTCTCTGATTTTGACTGGTAGTGTATTTTTACAAAAGGGGCAGCAGTTTTTATCAAATAAAAAAATAAAAAGGCCTTTTATTGCACACTCTAATCTATGACATGTTGAGACTTGTTGTGTTAACGCTGTGCAGTAATGAACATGCAAGGTAATCCCAGAACACTAATAAGACCCTTTCATTTACAGTAATGTTTCTTTCCTTATAGACAGTTTGTGTTTTTTGAGCACAATATTCAGATGTGTGGGTGAAATACTTGAGGGTTTGTCAATGGTCATGTATTTATGGTAATGCATGAGCTTTATAGCTGTTATGTGCTCGTGTGTTTCAGGTTAAGGTCGTAAAGTTCTCTTATATGTGGACCATCAACAATTTCAGCTTCTGTCTTGAAGAAATGGGCCAAGTTCTCAAGAGTTCTACATTTTCAGCAGGCACCAATGATACATTGAAATGGTACAGTAAATTCTGGCTATTTTATGACATAAAAAAAATCACAATGCTCACGGAGGTGCTTTACTAGAACAATTTTGCATAGTGCATGTTTTAGTTCATACTATATTGTTTTAGTAATGTAGTCTGCGCGTACATACACACCTAATATTAACGACCATGTCTTGTTCATATGTTCAATCAGGTGCCTACGCATAAACCCCGAGGGTTTTGACGAAGAGAGCAAAGATTACCTATCGTTGTCCTTGTTATTGGTCAGCTGTCCCAAGAGTGAAGTCTACGCCAAGTTCAAGATTTCTATTCTTAATGCCAAGGGAGAGGAAACCAAGGCTATGGGTGAAACTACTTGTATTAAAGTATCAATTCACGTCATATGTGTATTTGGTAACAGGATTATATCATAATCAGCCATTATTTATCGACTGCTTGAAACATTTTATAAACCTTACGAACACCATCCCTCATCCTTCACATGAGCTGATCTAATATCTCCTTGTCTACGTTTGACATCGTCTTGGGCATGTACTTTACTTTTCTTCCTATTCGACCACTAGTCTCATCCATCAACCATCCCATTTAGCGATGTGTCCTGTCCAAGCCCAATCTATATTTACAACAGTGAATATGATGTCTCTAATTTGCCGTTTTGATTTGACCAACGTGTTCCTCTTTCAGTTTCTCACTGTAATTCTCAACATACTTCTCTCCACGCTTTGTGTACTTTGTAGTTTTATTCCATTTGTCAGTGTTTCTATTTGTAATCAGTGTTTCATAGTAGGTAATATGCACTAGATTGGAATCTTTCATCCTGTAGCACATTGCAACTTTTCATTATCAAATTCATATTCCAAAAGTGATCTTGATCCTGTTCCACCTTCAGGAGTTTCCATTATGCATATTTTTGTGTTTTCCATGATATTGACCCTCCAATAATAATTTTATTTTGCTTAGTGTACCTGGACATTGTCATTCACGGACATTTCTTTTCCTAGTTTTACAATCTTCACCATGTGTTATTCCATTGTAATTTATCAAGTGACGGCTTTATTTTTTCTGCTTGCACTCACTGTTTATTACAACTTCATTATTTTTGTTTGTATTCTCATCCATTTTTTTATTCATTTCTGGTGGTTTTACAAAGGTTGGCATTTTCATCCCATTTCACACTTCTCCTTTACCTTGCTTTAGTGGTTCATATTGTTTGTTTTATAATTGCCTTATTACTTTCAGGATACTCTTTCAATGCGCGATAACTATTTTAAGTGATGACATCCATACATTTACTGTGCTTTGCTAAGGCTATTAACATTTCTCTGAGAGTCTAAATCTATCTTTTTGTTTTAAACTTTCATGTTTTTTTCTTAGTATTTGCTTTGGTGTTGTCTTTGGTAATGTTAACATGTAACTCACGTCACACAACCATGTTTACAAAGACAAGCATTATTAATACACAAACACATTCACCTAATCCATATGAACTATATCTTCATACACTTAAATCCAGGTCTGATTTTCATCTACCTTGAAGTTAAAAGCTAAACTGAACTATTTTTATTTTACCAGGCAAGGCCCACTGAGCTACAGTGTGGGAAAAAAGTATTTGATGCCCTGCTGATTTTATACGTTTGCCCACTAACAAAGAAGTGATCAGTCTATAATTTTCATGGTAGGTTTATTTGAACATGTAACTCACGTCACACAACCATGTTTACAAAGACAAGCATTATTAATACACAAACACATTCACCTAATCCATATGAACTATATCTTCATACACTTAAATCCAGGTCTGATTTTCATCTACCTTGAAGTTAAAAGCTAAACTGAACTATTTTTATTTTACCAGGCAAGGCCCACTGAGCTACAGTGTGGGAAAAAAGTATTTGATGCCCTGCTGATTTTATACGTTTGCCCACTAACAAAGAAGTGATCAGTCTATAATTTTCATGGTAGGTTTATTTGAACAGTGAGAGACAGAATAACAACAACAAAATCCAGAAAAACGCATGTCAAAAATTGTATAAATTGATTGGCATTTTAATGAGGGAAATAAGTATTTGACTCCATCTCAATCAGAAAGATTTCTGGCTCCCAGGTATCTTTTATACAGGTAACGAGCTGAGATTAGGAGCACACTCTTAAAGGGAGTGCTCCTAATCTCAGCTTACCTGTATAACAGACACCTTTCCACAGAAGCAATCAATCAGATTCCAAACTCTCCACCATGGCCAAGACCAAAGAGCTCTCCAAGGATGGCAGGGACAAGATTGTAGACCTACACATGGCTGGAATGGGCTACAAGACCATTGCCAAGCAGCTTGGTGAGAAGGTGACAACAGTTGGTGCGATTATTCGCAAATGGAAGAAACACAAAAGAACTGTCAATCTCCCTCGGTCTGGGGCCCCATGCAAGATCTCACCTCGTGGGGTTGCAATGATCATGAGAACGGTGAGGAATCAGCCCAGAACTACACAGGAGGATCTTGTCAATGATCTCAATGCAGCTGGGACCATAGCCACCAAGAAAACAATTGGTAACACACTACGCCGTGAAGGACTGAAATCCTGCAGCGCCCGCAAGGTCCCCCTGCTCAAGAAAGCACATATACATGCCCGTCTGAAGCTTGCCAATGAACATCTGAGTGATTCAGAGGACAACTGGGTGAAAGTGTTGTGGTCAGATGAGACCAAAATGGACCTCTTTGGCATCAACTCAACTCGCCGTGTTTGGAGGAGGAGGAATGCTGCCTATGACGCCAAAAACACCATCCCCACTGTCAAACATGGAGGTGGAAACATGCTTTGGGGGTGTTTTTCTGCTAAGGGGACGGGACAACTTCACCGCATCAAAGGGAAAATGGACGGGGCCATGTGAGAACCTCCTTCCCTCAGCCAGGGCATTGAAAATGGGTCGTGTATGGGTATTCCAGCATGACAATAACCCAAAACACACGGCCAAGGCAACAAAGGAGTGGCTCAAGAAAAAGCACATTAAGGTCCTGGAGTGGCCTAGCCAGTCTCCAGACCTTAATCCCATAGAAAATATGTGGAGGGAGCTGAAGGTTCGAGTTGCCAAACGTCAGCCTCGAAACCTTAATGACTTGGAGAAGATCTGCAAAGAGGAGTGGGACAAAATCCCTCCTGAGATGTGTGCAAACCAGGTGGCCAACTACAAGAAACGTCTGACCTCTGTGATTGCCAACAAGGGTTTTGCCACCAAGTACTAGGTCATGTTTTGCAGAGGGGTAAAATATTTATTTCCCTCATTAAAATGCAAATCAATTTATAACATTTTTGACATGCGTTTTTCTGGATTTTGTTGTTATTCTGTCTCTCACTGTTCAAATAAACCTATCATTAAAATGATAGACTGATCATTTCTTTGTCAGTGGGCAAACGTACAAAATCAGCAGGGGATCAAATACTTTTTTTTCCTCACTGTACATAGCTCTTTTTCAGAAGTGCCCTGGCCACAAACAATAGCCTAACGAGATGGCTTATTGTGTGGAAATGCATAGCAGCCAAATACTCTGGATTTTTATAAATATGGAGGGAAAAACCGGAAGACCTGGATAAAAATACATGCAAGCACAAGGAGAACATGCAGACTCCAAATATACAGGCATCAGGGTTGAGATCGAACCCATGACCTATATACCAGGCGAGGTAGTTGACTGCCACCGTGGCGCAGGGCTTTAGAATACATTGCTATCTTTACATTTTGAAAATATAATGAAGTTTTTTTTTCCCATTACATGAAATTACCACAGTTTATTGTAAGAACTGGTGAGTATTGTTTGAAACCTATTTTTTTACAGAGACCCCGCGAGCATACCGCTTTGTCCAAGGAAAAGACTGGGGATTTAAAAAATTCATTCGAAGAGATTTTTTGCTTGATGAATCTAATAGCTTGCTTCCAGATAACAAACTGACACTCTTTGGTGAAGTAAGTATGACATGCTGCGGCTATTGTGTAATTCTCTATTTTATTCATTACAATTGCACAGTTGGAGTCAATATTCTACTTAATTGAAGATTGTAATAATTACTTTCCCTGTTCCATACAAGGAAATTGTTAACATGAGTTTTCCAAGCACTTTTTTCCTCCACTGGTGCTAGAGTTAACATAGCACAACAATTAAATAATCAAGCGTAATTTTTTTTAGGTTTTCTCCCTCTGGATAGTGTTTATATTTAAACCTTGACATTTTTATAAACTAGAATGTCAGGTATTACATAATGTGTTTTGTTTAAATGTCGCCACATGAATTCCTTTTCCTATTCTCGGACATCAGCCAGTTTGATGTAAATGTTTATTGTCCTTGGGGGGGTCCTTTTAATCACCAGATTAAATTTTTTTACCTTTAAAATCCTTTACAAAATACAAGCATTTTTGATAATGAAAGGAAGCACATCAAGGAGGGCTGTTCACTTCCTCTGTTGCTGTGCAGAACCCATAATTAGGGGCCTCACTACCTGTTGAAACTGTTTATACAGTGTAAAATAACTTGACAAAAATATAGAATGAAAATTGATTAATATGAAAAACATTTCACGGACCACTATTTTGGCATTATTCACAACACTTGTTCTGATATAGGATGTTTGTGCAGATTTGCTTGCTTGATTGAACCAAAGCCTACATCTTCATGCAAAATGTGAAGTTAAGTGAGGATTTGTAAAAAAAAATCATCAAATGCCTTCTCAAAGCTGGTTGATGTTTATGCAGGTTAGTGTGGGGCAGGATTCCGTGAACATTTCTGGTCAATCCAGCATGAGTACATTCAAAGTACCAGATTGCCGGCTGGCAGTTGACTTCGGGGAGATCTGGGACAATTCCCGCTTCACTGACTGCCTGCTTCGTGTTGGTGGCCAGGAGTTTAAAGCCCACAAGGCCGTATTGGCAGGTCTGTGCCACAACAAGCAACACATGCGTCGTTTAGTGTACAATAGAACCATATAATTAATGATACTGTAATTAGTTTGGGGTAATCAACTACAGCCATTTCCTGTTTTACACTGAATTTTATTAACTAACACTGGCAAATGCTTACGTCAATTTGTAATGCTTTTTGTTAAAGGATACATCAGTAAATATGTGTAATGAATTCAACTGAGTCACAGACGCACTTCTTCAACCAACACACGGGGTACTACCCCTTAACACATGAACAACCTATGGTGGTGGACCACCAGGCTATCTACACTAATTACACGGGGTCCGGGTCCACGTGTTGGTGACTCTTGTAGGACGTAGATTCTTAAGGATGAACAACAGCAGCCGGTCCCTCTCAGGGACCCGGCTTTTATCCTCTGTGGCAGGGGTGGCTCCGCCCTTAGCCACGACCATCTTCTGGAATCCTCTAGCGGGTTCCCGGCCCTGACACGTGACCACCCCTAGCCCCCACCTGGGGGCCCTGTGTACACTTTACCGGTCACGTGTCCTTCGGGGTCAAGTGCCATGGCCCTTGGTAACCCCATTCCCATGGCCAGCACTCTCACACCCTATCCTGTAGGGGTCGGCACCGCACGCAGAGCGTGGTGCCACTCAGCACTGTCAGACAGCGCTCACCATGCCCCTCTCGGGCCGGTACTGCACCCACATCCACGTGGTGCCCTCGATGTTAATACGATGTTAATACATCGCACGCCGTGCCTCTCTATAGCCGGCATTACACAATGACATTGCGATGTCACTACATATATATAAATGTAATATTGTATTATGTGAGAGATAAACATATTTAATAATCCTGTTGCTAAAGTTTTTATTCCGTTTTTATTTACTTCACTATATCATCGTTGTGCAGGAATTCATTTTACACAATGCAATTATGGTGTAGGTTTTGAGCCTCTAATTTGGACATTTATTTGCGTCCATGTTTGACAAATCTGTAATGGATATGCCATATGAAATAAAATATGGATCTGGATTGTACCTCTTTTGTATCTAGATTATTTGATCTCTAGATATAACATCTAAATGTGTCTGTACCACATTCCGGTGTTTTTCCAATTAACTGTACAGTAAAACCTTGAATTGCGAGTAAGTTCGTCTGCAAGTGTTTTGCAAGACGAGCCAAATTTTTTAATAAATATTAATTTGATAAACGAGTGAGGTTTTGCAATACGAGTAGTACGTATACGCTTTGTCTGCCGAGCGTCACGTGATCACAACTGATATACGAGTGCTTTGATATACGAGTGCTTTGGATTACAAACACGTTTCCGGAACAAATTATTCTCGCAATCGAAGGTTTCACTGTATTTGTTAACAGTTGCTTTACCTTTTTCAGGTCGGTCACTTGTTTTTAATGCTATGTTTGAACATGAAATGGAAGAGAGCAAAAAGGTATCTTTAAATGCAATCTTAATACAGCACATTAATACTGTGATCATACATTTCCAAGGTGCATTTGTCACAATGGATCGGTTGATAAGTATCTCTTGAGAGTGCTGTCAAATGTTGAACTATTACCCTAGTAACTCTTTTGGCGCATTGCACATTTATTATCAAAAAGTATTCATTCCGAGGGAATGTTAGATTGTATTTTATAGCTATTTTTTATACAACATTTCACAGAAGGCCATTGCATGTGTGTCAAGAATGGATTTATTACGCGCAATAAATAGTCATCGGCAAGTTGAATACAACTTTAATGGAGCCACTTTACATGTGTTGTGTAGATATAACGGATGTTTATTTTATTTAATTGAATGCTATATTTTCGTCTCCCAATATATGCCGAAGTTAATTTGAATATATTGTGTTGCTACCTTGCAGAATCGAGTGGAGATTAATGATGTGGAGCCTGACGTGTTCAAGGAAATGATGCTTTTTGTCTATACGGGAAGGGCTCCAAACCTCGAGAAGATGGCCGATGACCTGCTGGCCGCTGCTGACAAGGTTACACGCTTAAAATGTTAACATGAGATCGCACCACCTTGTGATGTATCGGTATGCAGTTGTAGGTCGCAAGTGAAATTAAAACAGCATTTAGGTATTTTCTAAAGCCCATGTCACAAATAATATGAATAGCAAATGTATATGATGCAGACGTTCACATTAGTGCTTTCAGGTTTTGGAATTGATGTCCTGGGAGATGATTGAATTTTCAACAAAAAATATAAATTGTCATGCAATTTCACAATGGAATTGAATGTCAAACTGGTATTAGTCCATGCTAGAGGCTAGTACGTGTGCATTGAAGTGCATTCACATGCAGCATTTTTATCCTAAGTGCAACCATTTGGCTGTGTGTTCTTGTATTGAGGGTTTTTTGTTAATCACATTAACAATTGATACAATTAGTAATAAAATAAAGGGAAGTGTTTTAAAAGATTGTTTGATGTGGCATGGCTGTATAGAAATAAATTGGAACAAATATACTTTTATTAAGGAAACGGATATCCTGCTGTTCCTGAAGATCTGCCAGATAATCAGTTAAGAGTCATTACTCTCCCTTCTGGAACATCATATTCAATAGTTCCTAAAGCGATTGTAATAAAATAAGAATACAAATCGTATAAAGTCGCATGTTTAAGCTTTGTTCATTAAAGTTTCATATTCTGCTAGAGTTGAAATATGGTGGCTTGCAGTTGCATTGTTTATCAGCTTAACAACCAAACTCTTTAAGCTCTTGGAAAACAACATCTCACCTCCTTTGTAATTTGCATGACTTTGTAACCAATATAATCAAGTTTAGGACAAGGACCCCTAATTATAGTAGAGATCAATAAATACATGACTTAAAACATAAATATGCTGAAAGGTTGATGCCATGTTTTAAGAAAATTATCAAACATTTGACTGCTGTATACTGCGTTTATAAAGTAGTTGATGGGGTGAGGGAATATTAAACAAGCGAAATAGGTAGAGAAAATAGTGTTCTTAATACTGAAATTGCACTTTGTTTTTACTTTTCTCAAGTATGCATTTGAGAGGTTGAAGGTGATGTGCGAGAATGCACTATGCACAAACTTGTCGGTGGAAAATGTTGCGGAGACTTTGATCTTGGCCGATTTGCACAGTGCAGAGCAGTTGAAGGCCCGGGCCATTGACTTCATAATAAACAGGCAAGTCTAGTGAGAGTGTGACTGTCACTGAGCTGCGTAACATTGATGATGCTTACATGGCAATTTGCATTACAGTCCCTTTTAATGGAGACTAACCGTTTGCCCCAATCCTTATAGACACTGCTTATTAGGAGCTCGCTTAACCCTGACTTGTACTTGCAGTCATGCGATGGACGTAATGGAGACGGCGGGCTGGAAGTCCATGGTTCTGTCTCGCCCTCACCTGGT
This sequence comes from Petromyzon marinus, assembly GCF_048934315.1. Taxonomy (NCBI): domain Eukaryota; kingdom Metazoa; phylum Chordata; class Hyperoartia; order Petromyzontiformes; family Petromyzontidae; genus Petromyzon; species Petromyzon marinus. The sequence continues at coordinate 14,608 of NW_027422749.1, forward strand.
TGCGGATGCTTTCCGTGCCTTGGCCACGGCCCAGTCTCCACAGCTGGGACCTCCATGCAAGCGTCTCAAACAGACTTAACGGTGGCAGGCAAAGAACATCTATGACCAGGAAAACTTGGGCTGCACGGTGCGGTTATTTACCTGTGGCCTCCATGCAAACAACCGTGAAGACTTTGCATCAGACTACCAACTTTCCTCTGCTTTGAAAATAATGTTAATTTAAGCAAATTTATTTACTTTCACAAAAAGGTGGCCAAATTCACTTTACCATGTAATATAGTGCTACATCTATACATCTACAACTCTATAAACAAGTACATATGTAGAAAAAATGGAAAACTACAGCCTAATAAACACCACGACATATCCCAATTGAGAGAGTGTAAAATAAAACGTTCGATGTGATTGTCCCTAGGTGGCAGGACAATTTGGTTCAATTGTTTAGTTAAGTAAAAACAGAATGGTCTAAAACCCTGCAATGTCTACCTTAACATGAAGGATGAGTATTCGTCCAGTGTCTGTGTACTCAAGGTTACAGATAGTGGCATAGAGAACAACCAGTTCTGAAAGATAAGAATGTGCCAAGCCATATAAGGCCTTAATTCAAGAGGTAAACTTTTCAGATTGATTTTTCATTGCACAGACAGCTTATGCATTGACTAGAACAGGAGTACTATGATTGCCGAGTTTGAAGACTGACAAAGATAATATTGCAGTCGTGTATCCTGCGTATAACAAAGCATAGATGGAGTACTCGGTGTAAGAAAAGGCAAGGCACAGCATCAATTTGGCCATGTTACGCAGTTCATAGCATTTCACTTTTTTGCTTGTATGGGCTTTCATGTATGACCCAAAGATTTTTGACTTACAACAAAAGTAAATCTTATTTCCATCAATTTAGTAGTTTGTATTCACGGAAACAAGATGTGCTGTGTTTCTAAGTTTTGTTTCGTATTATATTGTAATGATTTGTTTTTATTATGAATTTCATCTATTACCAACTCGTAGCATCATGTCAACCCAGAGTTTTACGTGATTGGAAGGACCATAATTTTTGCATCAGCGCTGTTTTACGTAACCTCTCACTTAAAATTAAATTGTACATAAAATTGCATAAGCTTTGAAGGATTACACACATAGATTTGGAAGCACAGATTTAAATAATATTCAAAGCTGCAGGATATAATATGAAAGTACAACAAATGAGCAGTGTCATGGATTTGAGTCGATTTGAAGAATATTACAATCTAATGCAATGTGTTGGGATATGAACAAATGCAAACGACGAGAATGTTGGAGGTTTTTTTACGTGTTAAACGTACAAAACAAGTTGGATAATACATGCAAAATTAAGGATAGCCAGTGTTGTAAGCAGTCTATTTATTTTGTTATTTGTTTAATATTTTAGTTTCGTCCTTATATATATTTGATGCTAAAGATGTATATGGTACATTGCACTCTACCTATTCAATTAAAAACTGATTAGGTGATTCGGGGAAGTTATTTGTTGTCATGGTGAGAGTTAAAGCATTGAAATCTGATTGGGGTTCTAATCTGCAGCAAGTCTATGCTGTCGTAAGTGAGTGTGACAAAAACTCTTAGCAGAGTGCAGCCAGTGCGGTGGACTAATTGAACCCTGAAATGTATCAGGCAGTTACCGATAATGTACTCTTCAAATTGTTGCCTTGTATGACTTCCGAAATTGAAAATACTTTGCGCCAAATGTAAATGTTTATTGGAAAATGGATATACTGTAACTGCCAAAAAAATATATATAATTGCAGAAATAATAATATGGTCTTTGTAAAAAGTGTGTGTTTTGAAAAAGTGTGATTGCATGCAAGACAGTTTTGGGTTCTTCCCACGAGTTTTTATGCATATTCAGAGATGAAAATATGTTAATTGGTTTAATAAAAAAATGTTGCTACAATTGTAATACAAAAATATAAACTTGAAGCTAGTAATGCGGTATAGTGCCCCAATGTTTGACCTTTTATCTTTTTCCATTACAGATAATACTGTTTTGGATGTAATATAAATGTTTTGTAAGGCCCTTTTACAATGAATTGTCAGCAGATGATTGGAATTGCAAAATGAACCATTCTTTGTATATTACGTGTTTTCTAAATTGATTTGCATTATAAATGGCAATATAAACCCTTTTCATATGGTAAATATATTACCGTTATCTGATCTCTTCTAGAAATCAGTATTTGGATATAAGAAAAAAAGCTGCTTTTAGCTCTGCACCACTTATTCCACATTTTTTTCATTAAAATTGTTTTTGATAATGTTAATATTTTCATTTATGACATTTTGCAGTGTTACACTTTTTTCGGTAAAGTCTCGTCGAAAGAAATTACTACACGACTTTACCCGAAAGAACCAAAGAGTCATTCCTGCAGTCACGAAAGCTTTGAATCTATTTTGCAGTGTATTTAAAAGTTGAATAAACATGAATGTACCTGGAAATATATCCAGTTTAAGTTGTCATGTTCTTTACTCTGGGAATGTTACAGATATGTGGATATGTAAAATTTCAATTGACACCCAACAGCAACATTTTAACAAGTTGTATTTTGGAGCCAAAGGTAAACTTAAGTGTATATTTCCTTGCCACTTTTAAAGGCATGTTTACCATGTGTTGATAAACAGTTCACTGGAGAATTGTAATGTGTTCACTGTTCATCATTTACAGCGTTTTGTCAACCCACTGCTTAAACGAAGGCCTCACCACACCATGTCGGTCATTCTTCACCCACTGATGTTAACTGTGGCTGGGAATTGAACTGGTTGTTTCGTCAGTTTCCTAGTGCCACCACTCCATTCAATTACATCCTGTTTAATGTGTATAATTATAAGTGGCATTCTTACTCTTTGGTTCTATTCGGTAAAGTCACGTAGGTAAAAAAATTAAAACAACAAAAATCACGACGTTTCGGCCACAACACAAGCGGCCTTCATCAGGTGAAGGGACCAACCTGTCCAGCGGGCAGCGTTGGAGTGAAGAAAGCCAAGCGCTGGTCGCCTCCCTTTAAGCTGTGAGGGGGCAAACAGCAAACGCTCTGACAAAGGAAATTAGCATGAAACGCACCACTGACAAAGCTTGGAATTAGCACAAGATGATAATACACCACCCTGGGAGTTTGGAATATCACTATGCATGTTGTTGTTGCAACGCAACAACAACATGCATAAATACAAACTGACAATTTCATCCTTGCAGTCACGAAAGCTTCAAATCTAGAAGTCGCATTCTATTTTTGGTGGTCATACGTTCAGTATTTTCTGCTGAACTGAGTGTTGGATTTATTCATTTTAAATGTACTTTTTGCTTGGTTACATTTTGCTCAGGTAACAGCTCGCATTTGCGGTAATTGGTGCCATACATCAATGTCTTGTCTGGCATTAGACACGTCTGTACGAACAGTGTTTTCATTAGCCTCCATTTATCAGTTAGGGGAACAACTAAGCTCGAAGGGGCAGTACGTGTCGTTCTGGTCACTCAACACGACGTGTACTGTTCACGGACCACTGAGAAAACGCGTTGCAACAACAACATGCATAAATACAAACTGACAATTTCAGCCAGTGCAGCAGCTTTCTATAGCATGACCACATCGATTCAAGTTTCACAAACATCTTATTCGTATGTGCAGACGTGTAGCAACTACAATAATGTTTCTTTGAGGTGGTAGAGCCGGATGACTGCGTCAGCTGTAGCAGATTGTATCACTGTAATGCCTCCATTATGTTTGTGAATCGGGCATTGAATTGTTATATGTTCCATGGTTCTGGGTGAGCCCAGTCGCACACTGGAGAGTTTTTTCTATTTTCCTTTTTTGTGCATCGACCGGATGTTGTTTAAGGTAGCCCGTAAGCTTTACGGAAGATCGAAGCCAGGTACCTTTTACATCGGGTCTTTCATGAGGTGTTTGTGTCTTGTGGACTTCATTCGGATTTCCAAGAATCACGTTTGAATGTTGACTTAAAGCTTTCGTGACTGCAGGAATTCACATTCTTGGGTCTTTCGGTAAAGTCACGTAGATAGGTTCAAAGAAAATAACAAAAAAACTACGACGTTTCGATCACAGCACAAGCAATCGTAATCAGGAGAGCAATCTTATTATCCCTGAGATCAGGGCTAGGCCAGCCCTGAACAAGATCCGTTTACCATTGGGAGAAGTGACAACAGCAGATGTCAGTGTGAAGGCGATCGGTATTACCTTAGTGTTGCGGCATCTCTTCAGAAATGTGAGTCACTTGATCGAGTCGACGGATCTTGTTCAGGGCTGGCCTAGCCCTGATCTCAGAGATAATGAGATTGCTCTCCTGATGACGATTGCTTGTGCTGTGATCGAAACGTCGTAGTTTTTTTGTTATTTTCTTTGAACCTATCTACGTGACTTTACCGAAAGACCCAAGAATATCACGTTTGAAGTTACATTGTTGAAGGTTAAGCGCGTGGGTCCAAAAAGGCTTGCGCGACTCGAGTGCTGGCGAGGGACTGTATTGAGATCCGAGTGGATGGGGAGACGTTCGTTTTTCCACGATTTGCTGTGCTTCCCGGACAGTTGCAGTATTGAGGCAAATGGATGGGGAAGTGATGCGTGGCAACTCGAGAAGCCAGGATTGTGGATCCTGCTTTAAGGTTCAAGTGCCACCGCATTGCATCGTTCAATTGGACATCAACAAGCCGGGTGTGTGCCGAGCTATTTATGGTCCATGCCATTGCACAGAATACACAAGGACCATGGCTTATACCATAGCACCGGTGATAAATAAGAATTATCAAACAAGAACATGGAACAAAAGCTGAAAAGTATTTAGGAAAAAAGCGTGGAGCGGTGCATGCTGAGAGTTACTCCGGGATGGAAAGAGGAATGCAGATGTACTGACATCGCAGACGTCGCTGTGTAATGCCGGCGGTAGAGGGGCACGGTGTGCGATGTACTCACATCGTGGACACCACGTATATAGTGACATCGTGGATGTCACTGTGTAATGCAGGCCCTAGAGAGGCACGGCGTGCGATGTACTCACATCGTGGACACCACTTGTATGTGGGTGTCGTGCTGGCCCTAGAGGGGGCTCTGTGAGCGCTGAGTCATAGCGCTGAGTGACACCACGCTCAGGTGTGCATTGCCGACCCCTACAGGATGGGGTGTGAGAGTGTCAGCCATGGAATCGGGTTACTTTAGGCCATGGCACTCTGGTTGACCCCGGAGAACACGTGACTGGTAAAGTCTACACAGGGTCCCCAAGTGGGGGGCTAGGGGTGGTCACGTGTCGGGGCGAGATCCTGCTCGAGGATTCTAGAAGGTGGTCGTGGCCAAGGGTGCGACCAGCCACGACCACGGAGGATATAAGCTGGGTCCCCAGAATTGCTGTTGTCATCCTGAAGATCTACATTCGACGTCCGTGAAGAGTCACCAACACGTGGACCTGGACCCAAGCTGGGGTCCTGTCCGTTGTAGCTACTCCCAGTGTAGTTACGGTGTAATTAGTGTAGTTAGCCTGGTGGTCACGTAGCTAGTTACGGTGTAATTAGTGTAGTTAGCCTGGTGGTTATGTAGCTAGTTACGGTGTAATTAGTGTCATTAGCCTGGTGGTCACGTAGCTAGTTACGGTGTAATTAGTGTAGTTAGCCTGGTGGTTACGTAGCTAGTTACGGTGTAATTAGTGTAGTTAGCCTGGTGGTCACGTAGCTAGTTACGGTGTAATTATTGTAGTTAGCCTGGTGGTTACGTAGCTAGGTACGGTGTAATTAGTGTAGTTAGCCTGGTGGTTATGTAGCTAGTTACGTTGTAATTAGTGTAGTTAGCCTGGTGGACACGTAGCTAGTTATGGTGTAATTAGTGTCGTGATTCAAAATAAAGGTTTTTGGGTTAGATCGCGTTAGTTATAAATGTGTCGTAACCCTCCACCACCCGACACGGCCAATCAGCAAAAAAGTGTCACGTTGACAAAAGACAAAAGAGTTCACTACATCAGCCCACCGCTGTGTTGAAGGGTGAATCCACAACATTTACAGTTTGAATACGACGTTTCGCTGGTAATTACATCCAGCATCATCGGGCAATTCGCCAGAATGGTAAAGCCCTCACTTGCTCCCGGTCTTAAATAGAGCAGCAGTAGGGTGACGTCTTCATTTAACTCATTCAGGTGCAGTAATTATATAATCGATTGGTGATCAGTGACAGCACCGTGACTACACGGGATGTCGCGCTTGGCCTGAGCAAAAGGCAGACGGCACAAAGAATGAAGACGCACAATATGACACTGTGAACTTGCGAGACAATTTCGTTTTGCGCGTGCGACACTCACCGCCATTCTGCTGGGTAAAATGTGTAGTACTCTTTGGTTCTATTGGGTAAAGTCACGTAGGTGAAAATAACATAACAAAAAATCACGACGTTTCGGCCACAACACAAGCGGCCTTCATCAGGTGAAGGGACGAGACTGTCTGGAGGACAGCGCTGACTTTACCCAATAGAACCAAAGAGTATGGATCCTAGCAGTCACGAAAGCTTTAAATCTAGAATTAAAATGTGTAGTCCAATCACTTGGCACTAAACATTTTATTTAAATGTGAAGACCTTTGTCGATCCACTGCTGGATAAATTCCTCCACCACGATGTTTCTGCCATGGGGGTTGTTTGACCATCATTCACCACATTGGTCAGTGTGGATTGGTGGACAGGTAGGTGCCCAGAATTAGTTCAGATATCACTCGCTAGTGATGTCATCCATGATCAGTAATCAAACTTGAGTCGCTGCTGGGTTCATAGTGCATTGCGCTAACAATTGCACCGCTACTACACCTTAAACATTGAATGTCATCATTGACCACGGTCAATCCACAGCTGGATGAAGACCTCCCGGTGCTATCCGTGTATCTGCTTGAGTCCCGAGTGGTTGGGGTCATCTGAGTGGAAGTGGTGTGTGGTTATCCACGTCGGGTGAGTTTTCTCACCAACCTGCATTGACCAGGGTATAATGACTAACGGTCACATATCTTTCCCACAATTTTAACGCATCTTGATACATTAACCAGAATCTGAAAATATGAAATATTCATCATTACGAGGAAATAAAACAGGAAGGAGACAGACTCCTAAACATGGATTTCTCTTTTTCTTAGTTCTTTCGGTAAAGTCACGTTGAAGGGAAACAATAAAATAATCAAATATATATATAAAACAATAAAAATTCTCACGACGTTTCGACCATAACACAAACGGTCGTCATCAGGTGTGTCGGTTTGCATATATTTATTTTTAAACGGTGTATTTATTTATAAAAACGTTAGCGCCACACGCAGTGATTTGGCAGTATATTTAGAAGGACTAGTCCATCTATGTTCTGAAAAGAGGAGGGGGGAGACGAAAAATTTTAATGTATGCTGTCTGAAAGCCACTGTAAGCGTGAACAATCAATTAAGACCTGAAATGGTTTATCAAATCTTTCCAATGATTGCTAAGCCAGAATCCATCTTCTCAGTTGAAATTGTCTCTGTGCTTGTATATGTGGATAGCCTCATGAACGAATCTCTCATGGTAGCCAGATGGCTTACAAAGAACCTCTGTCTTGAAAAAGTCAATGTCATGTGAGCCTACTGAATTATAACAATGATCTGCCACGGCCGAGGTGTTGGTCCTACCGTGTTTAAGGTCTGCTTTGTGTTCACGAATGCGGTCCGAGACATGGCGTTTGGTTTCTCCAATGTAACTACTACCACAGAGGCAACTTAGTTTGTAGACACCAGGGTATTGTATGTCCGGAATCACATCTTTTACAGACGGAACCAGATCACGGATTTTATGTAATGTGTTGAAATGGACCTGGATCTTGTGTTTATTCAAGATTTTGGACATCTATTTTGTGATCCCCGCAATGTAGGGTAAAGTGATGGTTTTGAAAGGCTCCTCAAGTAGGTCCTTCTTCATGGTTTGAGTGATAGCTATGCGGATTGTATAGTCGGAGTAACCATTAGCCTTAAGAGCTTGGTGTACGTGCTTGAGTTCACTGTCTATGTGTTCCTGGTCGGATATGCATTGGACTCTTTGATACAGAGTCTTGATGAGAGAATTCTTCTGTGATGGATGGTGGTGGGAATCCGGCTTCAGATAAGCATCCGTATGGGTAGCTTTCCTGTAGACAGAGTGGCTCATTGAACCATCAGGTCTCTTTTTAATTAGGACATCCAAAAAAGGTAGCTTGCCATCTTTTTCGACTTCCATGGTAAATCTGATGGCTGGGTGTATGGAATTGATGTGGTCGAAGAATTGGTCTAGAGCAGGCCGGCCATGTGGCCAGATGACAAAAGTGTCATCCACGTACCTCTTCCATAAGGTTGGGCGCAGAGTGGCAGTCTGGATGGCGTCAGTCTCAAATTTCTCCATGAAAATGTTAGCTATAACCGGAGATAGGGGGGAGCCCATTGGGGTGCCCTCAGTTCGTTTGTAGAAAGTTCCATTCCAAGTGAAGTATGTATTGGTTAAACAGTGTCTCACCAGGGGGGGTACCTCAGTGTTTAGTCCTTGATGAACCAAGTCTTCAATGATTGCGATGGTGTCAGGTACAGAAACCTTGGTGAATAAGGAAACTACATCAAAACTGACAAGCAGGTCGTCTGGGGACAGGGAAATACCCTTGATTGTCGATACCAGGTGAGTAGAATTTTGTACCGCAGAGGTGGTTTTTCCAGTGAAAGGATGCAGGATTTCAGACAAAAAACGAGCCAGTTTGTAGGTGGGGGAGTTGATAGTAGAGACGATGAGACGAAGGGGTGTATCTACTTTATGTATTTTTGGTAAGCCGTATAATCTTAGTGGCCTGGCAGCAGAAGGTTTCGACGAAAACTGTTTAGATTGATCAATTAATGCGGTTGAATCAGAAATTATTTTGTTGGTTTGTGTGACGAGGCTGTTGGTGGGATCTCTTTTTATTTTTGTATAACTACCATCGTCGAGTAATTCTTTAATTTTGTTGTTGTATTCTATTTTATCCATGATGACAGTAGCATTGCCCTTGTCAGCTGAGAGGACTACAATATCATCCCTCTTTTTTAATTTATATAATTCAAAACGCTCATCTTTGCTGAGGTTGCTAGCTGGCATCTTAGCGTTTTTGAAGGTTGCAGCGATTTCAGATCTTTTTGGCATTGCCTTTGTCGGCTGAGAGAACGACGTTCTCTCAGCCGACAAAGGCATTGCCACTGTCATCATGGACAAAACAGAATATAACAACAAAATTCAAGAACTACTCAACGATGGCAGCTATACAAAAATAAAAAGAGATCCCACCAACAGCCTGGTCACCAAAACGAACAAAATTATCTCTGATTCAACAGCATTAATTGATGAGAACAAACAGTTCTCGTTGAAACCCTCTGCTGCCAGACCACCAAGATTATATGGCCTTCCAAAGATACACAAAGAAGATACACCCCTTCGTCCCATCGTCTCTACTATCAGCTCCCCCACCTACAAACTGGCACGTTTTCTGGCTGATATACTGCGACCTTTCACTGGAAAAACCACCTCTGCGGTACTAAATTCTACTCACCTGGTATCGACAATCAAAGACCTGTCCCCAAACGACCTGCTTGTCAGTTTTGATGTGGTGTCCTTGTTCACCAAAGTCCCGGTACCTGACACCATCGCTATCATTGAAGACCTGGTTCATCAAGGACTGCATACTGATGTACCCCCCCTGGTGAGACATTGCTTAACCAACACATACTTCACCTGGAATGGAACTTTCTACAAACAAACTGAGGGCACCCCAATGGGCTCCCCCCTATCTCCGGTTGTAGCCAACGTATTCATGGAAAAAATTGAAACTGACGCCATCCAGACTGCCACTCTACGCCCGACCTTATGGAAGAGGTACGTTGATGACACCTTTGTCATCTGGCCACATGGCCAGCCTGCTCTAGACCAATTCCGCGACCACATCAATTCCATACACCCAGCCATCAGATTTACCATGGAGGTCGAAAAAGATGGCAAACTACCCTTTCTGGATGTCTTAATTAAAAGGAGACATGATGGTTCAATGAGCCACTCTGTCTACAGGAAAGCTACCCATACAGATGCTTACTTGAAACCGGATTCCCACCACCATCCATCCCAGAAGAACTGCCTCATCAAGACTCTATACCATAGAGCCCAATGCATTTCCGACCAGGAACACATTACCAGTGAACTCAAGCACGTACACCAGGCTCTCAGGGCTAATGGCTACTCCGACTACACAATCCGCAAAGCCATCACTCCAGTCATGAAGAAGGATCCTCTTGTGGAGCCACTCAAAACCATCACCTTACCCTACATTGCAGGGGTCACTAAAAAGATCTCCAAAATCCTGAATAAACACAAGATCCAGGTCCGATTCAACACAGTACATAAAATCCGTGATTTAATTCCATCTGTAAAAGATGCTGTTCCAGACATACAGTACCCGGGCGTTTACAAACTAAAGTGCCTCTGTGGTAGTAGCTACATTGGAGAAACCAAAAGACATATCTCGGACCGCATCCGCGAACATAAAGCAGACTTGAAACACGGTAAGACGAACTCCTCTGCCGTGGCAGATCACTGTTACAATTCAGTGGGCTCACATGACATTGACTTCTCCAAGACGGAGGTTCTTTGCAAACCAACTGGCTACCATGAGAGATTCGTTCATGAGGCCATTCACATATACAAGCACAGAGACAATTTCAACCGAGAAGATGGATTCAGGCTTAGTAACCACTGGAAAGATGTGTTAAATCATTTCTGTTCTTAATTAATTGTAATTTTACGATGACCTTCAGACCGCAGCTCTTTCGCCAGCATTGCCTCTTAATACCTCTCACACCACGGTTAATGGTATGGTTTACAACATGGAGTATACTAGGGCTTCGCAGCTGTCTCTCTCCCCCTCCTCTGTTCCGACCATGGACGAACTCGTCCGTCTGAACGGGGCCCGTAGCTATCCGTGGTACGGAAATTTGAGGGTAAGAATCCACCCATTTTTTCACCATATAGCATTGTGATATATAACGACTTATGGTTGGTAGCTTAGCTGATTGGAGAATATAGAGTTTATTGATAACATGAAGGTAATTTATATTTTAGTTTTTATTGGTTCACTATATAGTACTGTGAATAGCTCAGATGTGTAGTCATTTCTGTGACCAGTCACTAGCAAATCACCCAGTTATTTCAATGCTAAATTCGCCTAGTTATTTCAATGCTAAATTCTCCTGTTTAATTTGTACTAAGTGCCTCGGTGAATGTGTATGCTCTGACTTCAACGTAACTATTTCTGTAGCAGTTACAAGCGAATCACTCAGCCATTTCAATGCTAAATTCTATGCTAATCCCATTATCAAGGGGTGCCTCTGCGGATGTGTATGCCTTAATTTAGCTATTTCAATGCTAAATTCTATGCTAATTCCTTTTAACAATGGGTGCCTCTGCGGATGTGTATGCTTTAACTTTTAACATAGCTATTTCTGTGACCAGTCACAAGCTAATCATTCAGCCATTTCAATGCTAAATTTTATGCTAATTCCTTCGTCAAGGCTCTTTGTTCCTCTCACACAGCTTAAAAGCCGTGATCTGAACGTGGCTCTCTCACTCCAGCGCTGTCCTACCAGACAGTCTCGCCCCCTTCACCTGATGAAGGCCGCTTGTGTTGTGGCCGAAACGTCGTGAGAATATTATTGTGTTATTTTATTTTATCAATTTATTATTTTATTCTCATTCTACGTGACTTTACCGAAAGAACCAAAGAAGATAGATGGACTAGTCCTTCTAAATAAACTGCCAAATCGCTACGCACGGCGCTAACGTTTTTATAAATAAATAAATACACCGTTTTTTTAAAAAAATGTATGCAAACCGACACACCTGATGACGACCGTTTGTGTTATGGTCGAAACGTCGTGAGAATTTTTATTGTTTTATATATATTTTATTATTTTATTGTTTCCCTTCAACGTGACTTTACCAAAAGAACTAAGAATATGAATTACTCCAGTCACGAAAGCTTTAAATCAAAATGGATTTCTCTGTTAGATGCAGTCATTTGATGCCACTATTTGTGATATCTCAGGGAACACGATGTGACAAATCAAGCATACCAGCTTATATGGAAGAATGTCTCGATTCCAGCTCTCAAATCAACAGATAGACACGATGCTTATATAAATAACCACATTGTACAGCTTACCGACCTGCCAAGGAGTTAACCAGTTCTTTCGATGTCCTCTAGTACACAGGTAACTATAGGCTACAACAGGTGTTTCGTAAAGCCAGTAGATACACCTTTCTGCGGCCCACTTTTCAACTCCCACAAAATCAGCAGCCTGCAATACAATGCAGCGATATGGTCCAATTAACACTTCAATGGCGACTAATGGGAGATGCGAATGGACCGTGGAAGACTGGCCCACAAACTTCAGTTTGAGAATGCAGAGGACTAGAGGGAAAAATGCCAAGGAAATCCCAATCGGATACCCCCCCCCCCAATTTCTCTCTACGAAGAGTTGACGGCGGGGATTTGAGAGGCGGCAGCAGCAGCAGCAGATGGTGGCCGTACGCTTGTGGCAGCGAAGCCCCGAGTAGCTGTCCCTGCAGGTGCACACGCCAGGGAGCCGCGCAGCGCCCGCCGTTGACGCAGCCATCTCGGCACAGCGCTGTTCAGGGGGCATCGCCAGAGGCGCACGGGAGGAGGAGCCTTTAGCCGTCGGCAGAATCCTTGCATCGGGTAGAGCTGCCCCAGACATCGTCGTCGTCGTTGTCGTCGGCCGCCAAGTGATCAGAGTGGCGATGATGACGCATTGGCGAATGTTCGTGCGTGTGTATGTGGTCACAACGGTGACTTCCTGGGCCTCAATTATGTCGGCGCAGACTTAAATGAGTACCTGGTGTGCTGTGGATACAACGTCAGCATTGGGGCGACAAAAGCGGCTTTGGGGCCGTCCATAAATGACGTCACGCGATTTTGGACGATTTTTGACCCCCCCCCCTCGTCATTGTCACAAATGTCTGACCCCCCCCCCCAAAAAAAAAGATAAAACATCTTCTTTGGTCTGGTAGGACAGCACTCCAGCGCTGTCCTACCAGACAGTCTCGTCCCTTCACCTGATGAAGGCCGCTTGTGTTGTGGCCGAAACGTCGTGAGAATATTATTGTGTTATTTTATTTTATCAATTTATTATTTTATTCTCATTCTACGTGACTTTACCGAAAGAACCAAAGAAGATGAATCATTGCAGTCACGAAAGCTTTAAATCGAAAGATAAAACATGCTTCAAATCGCTTTAAACTATTGTCATTGTAGTGCGTATTTATTGTGCCGCTGCACTCTGATGTTGTAGGAGAAAACATTTATTAACAAGTCTATTTAATTAAGTGGAACGTGTTGTCTATATTTATTTAAAGTTGCGCATTTTGATGTGACGTCACATTTATCACCCCCCCCCCTCGTCACGCATCGTCACAAATGTCTGACACCCCCCCCCCCCCAGGTGCGTGACGTCATTTATGGACGGCCCCTTTGGCGTGGTGTTGGCCACACCACCTACTCGATACAAGACGTACACAAGCTGAAGAATCAGACTGGCGAACGAGAGGCACAATTGAAATAAATACATCGTGACACGGTTGGCATAGATGAGGTGAGAAGGAAAGGAGAGCACCCCATACCTCTGAAGAGTGGCATAACCTTTCCTATCATAGGGGCACAGCTGACAGTAATTCTAGAGGAATGGGATTATATTATTGCTGTCTCTGAGAATCGCGCTTCGTGTTTGATAGGGCGACCTGAAAAACTGGCGGTGTACTTTCGGGTTACCAGAGCACAGAATGCAAGCTCACATTCACTCGGGTAAGATGGGCTGCAAGCACAGTGGCCAGATGTTAACTATCTCGCCTGGTATACAGGAGGTCGTTGGTTCGATCTCGACTGACGCCTGCTGCTGTATATTTGGATGTTCTCCCCTTGATCGTGTGGCTTTTTCTCCGAGTCCTCCGGTTTTTCCCTCCCAATTCAGAAGCATGCGTTTGGAGTATTTGGCTGCTAGAAATTTTCACACGATAAGCCACTTCGTTGAGCTATCATTTGTGGCCAGGTCGCTTCTAAAAAAAAGAGCTTTATAGCTCAGTGGGCCCCGGTAAAATAAAAAATAGTTTTAATTTAGTATGAGAACGCAACATTCTCGTCGGCAATGGCATAAGACAGGAGGCGACAGTGTATACGTGGTGCATCTGCGTTCGAGGCTTAGCCAATTTTCACAGCCTCAGATCAATCCACTGCTGGATGATACCTTTCCCCATATTATATGGGTTGCTTCACCATACTGCACCACACTGGTCAATGCGGTTTGTTTGAAGGGGTCCAGATATCACTTCCAATTCATGTTATAGTCATTCCCTGTAATCGAACTTACAGTGAGGGAAAAAAGTATTTGATCCCCTGCTGATTTTGTACGTTTGCCCACTGACAAAGAAATGATCAGTCTATAATTTTCATGGTAGGTTTATTTGAACAGTGAGAGACAGAATAACAACAACAAAAATCCAGAAAAACGCATGTCAAAAATGTTATAAATTGATTTGCATTTTAATGAGGGAAATAAGTATTTGACCCCTCTGCAAAACATGACTTAGTACTTGGTGGCAAAACCCAGGAGTGTCCCACTTTTGTAGAGGAAACCTTTACAGCAAAATCATCAAACACCCACCACCCCCACCACACTACCGTTCCCAAAGTCCGCCGAGTGGAAGGTCATGGCAACGCAAGAAAGTCGACTGATCTTTCACGAGGCCAGGACTCCCCACGCCCGTGTCTGAGGGTTCTAAGGTCAACTGTAGTTTAGATTAACAAAAATATCTGAATGCAACTGCAACTCACAAAATAACAAAATTAACCCAGAATGCACCAAATCTCGTCAGATCTTTGAAGCTCAACCGGGGAAGAGCCTGGGTTTAGTGCTTAATTTGAAGACTGTCTGGGAAAAGCAGACGTTTTATGCCTTGCGCTGCAAGTTGGCCAACAGATGTCGGTGTACGGTGACGCTTTTTATATTCTTGGTTCTTTCTGTAAAGTCACGTAGCAGGGAAACAATAAAATAATAAAAATATAAAACATCTATGCAGTTGTCGAGTGTTACCCCCCCCCCACCACCTTTCGTATGCACAGGTAATCTCCGAGTTACTCCGGTTTCCTCTCACGAGCCAAACAAGCTACAAAGGAATTGGTCGAACATCTGAACGCTGGAACTTCATGAATACAAAATCTCAGAAACAGTCAGGATTTCCTGAGTAAATGAACGGGAAAAAAATATTCTGACAGTATTATTATTATTATCACCCACGGATGCGCATGTGAATGCCGTTTTGTCAACAGCGCTGGATGCAGCAACAATACGTTCCTAACCTGAAGCTACGAAAAACCTCCCCTATGCATTAAGTGCCTGGCATGAGCAATTCACATTTTTCAGATTCCGTATTCAAAGATCGCACGTGTCCAAAACCAACGGCGCCACGTTCAAGTTGAAACCGGTTCCTTGCGAAGCCTCGGGAGGTACCGGTGGGGCGAGTGGGAGGACGTGTCTCACGGTGGGCCCCCCCCGACCCCAAACTCCCCCTTCTCTCTCCTCGCCGTCCGTCTCGATTTCCACCGCGGTTCTAGTTTCTGTACCGTGCCGCAATATCGGACCACAGCCTCTGCATGTCCTCCAGGCCCCTGGTCCAGAGCTCGCGTAGCTTCACCCAGCCGGTGCGCGCCGTTATCAGCAGGTAGTCGGCGTTCTGCGGGTATCGCAGGATCGTGTAGCGGGCCATGACCAGCGACTGGCAGAACCTGCGGGGAAAAGTAGACCATGTTGTTGTTGTCGCCGTTGCTGTCGTGACGGTTAATATCGTTTGTTATTCAAGAGGGTTTTTGCTGCCGACTTGTTGATCGGCTGGGATTTTAGCGTCCAGGAATTGCATCCATAGTTGGATCAAGTCTCGTGGTCAGCAGCAGAAGTGCCAGCAGAAGGAAAGTCGCTGTCTTCATCTTCCTCGTCTCCAGCAGCAGCAGCAGTGTGATCAGCAACATGATCGTAAACAACATCACTATGAGTGTCTTTTCTATAATCATCATCACCGTCATCAGCAGCATCCGTAAAAGTGCTGTTAGCAACATCATGGTAATCAGCATTATTATGTCTTAACTGTTACTGATCCCCCCCGTTCACCAACACACATTAACCAGCATGGTGAAGTATGGTCAACTACCGCGATGATCGACATGGCATTGGCAAGACCTTCATTCATCATTGGTCTGATGAAGAGCTTTAAATAAATAATAAAGCACGTTTCGATTTAAAGCTTTCGTGACTGCAATGATTCATCTTCTTTGGACTGTCCTACCAGACAGTCTCGTCCCTTCACCTGATGAAGGCCGCTTGTGTTGTGGCCGAAACGTCGTGAGAATATTATTGTTATTTTATCAATTTATTATTTTATTCTCATTCTACGTGACTTTACCGAAAGAACCAAAGAAAATAAAGCACTTTTTTTTTGCCGCACAATCATCGAGTTTATCGGATTCTCGCCAGACCTGGATTAATTCTCGTTACGCAACCGCCACAGGTTTTTGAAGCCAACGTTTCCCGATGCGGCCAACGGCGATCCGGGCAGACCCGACCCGAACTGCCCCGGCCCCCCTCCGCTCTTACCTGCACGCCACCAGGAAGTAAACGGCCCTCCTCTCGTCCTCGGTGAGGGCCTGCACGCTCTCGTAGCCGGCCAGGACGTGACCCCCGGCCTCCATCGCCTCGCCGCTCTCCACCATCATGTACATGATGGCTATGGCCAGGTCGTACACGTGGTAGCCGAACATCATCGAGTTGAGGTCCACAATGCCAGAGACGCGGTGCCGCGGCGCTCCCTCCGCCGACTTGGGCCCCTGCTGCTGCTGCTGCTGCTGCTCGCTTCCTGCGGCCACCTCCTGCACCAGGATGTTGTCGTCATTGAAGTCACCGTGGATTATGCCTGCGGCGAGGGGGGAAAACGTCGAATTTGATTTCGTCCGTTGTCTTTTATTGTTGACCGTCCTCCCCTCGTCGCCGTCGTCATCGTTCGTGCCCGTGACGTTTTTATTCCGGCCGCACGATTGGGGTTGCGCAAGCCGCGTGTGCGAGTCTAAGAATGGCCCCCGCAGAGTCTCAGTGAATCACCAACTTCTTCTCCTGCCTTCAAAGGCACAGAATTACAATAACCCACCAGCGTCGTACAACTCTGCACGGGGGCGAGATATGGAGCGGTGTGTAGTGGTATGCACACCGCATCACGAGCCCTTGATTCCCGGCCATGGAGAACATCACTGATATCTGAACCAGTCCTGGGATCCTACCTACATCCTCACCGACCAGCATGGTGAAGGTGGCAAAACAACCCCCATGACCCTACACAGCCTGGAAAGCCTTCGTCCAGATAGTGCATTGACAAAGGGCTGTACATTATTATTAAGAGTATATGTGTAACAAAAACTGTTGAACACAATTTAGCATGCATTGAAAAATGATTTGGTAGAAATTACAATAATGATTTATATACAGTAGCGTCTGAATGTAATAACCCTGTCATTTGATTTCACCTGTGATCAGTGTCTGTGCGAGTGTTCCC
Source organism: Petromyzon marinus (assembly GCF_048934315.1). Classification (NCBI taxonomy): domain Eukaryota; kingdom Metazoa; phylum Chordata; class Hyperoartia; order Petromyzontiformes; family Petromyzontidae; genus Petromyzon; species Petromyzon marinus. Next base: position 32,283 of record NW_027422749.1, read on the forward strand.
CATTACATGCATGCCTTGTAATGCATCTGTGTATGCTGGGTAAAAGTAATCACGTAAAGCACATTGCAAAGAAAATGCTTGCCACAAATGAATCACAATACCTTGCTGATCTCGTCAAGCAGCATAAACCATCATGCGAACTCGGGTGATCCTCGCAGCGGCTTTTGGCTAACCATCGAACAAACAAAGACGGTCACCGCATCGCGCGCTTTCAGATGCACTTCTGCGGCCGTCTGAAAAGCTCTTCTTTCCGATATTAGGAAGGCACTGGAGCTATGCACTTTTAAACCTAGATTGAACACTAATTTATTTTTGAACTGATTTTTTGTGTTTAGTTTGTTGTCCTTCCCCCGCACCTCCGATTAGCACGGTTGGCTACGTACGGTGCAAAAGAAGTTCAACGTACACACGTACGCGGCACCCGTCGTGGCTTCAAGGCCTCGTCGGTGGCCTGAAGCGCCCCTCGCCCCCTGAGGCATGGAGCTACGTCCCGGGTGAAGCTGCGAGGCGAGCGTACATCTGGTAAACTTGTGCAGGTTGGGTTGGATCTCCTCGCGGAACTTGGCGATGACCTCCCTGACCAGACCCTGGTTGGGGTCGCCGTCCAGAGTGAAGAGGTAGGACTCGAGCAGGTGGGTGTTTGATAGGTTCCAGATGAAATCGTCTCGTTGCAGGGAGTGCAGGAACGGGTGCTCAAACTATGCAGATGTTTAAAAACGAAGGCGGTAAGATGACAAAAAATGCAATACGAGATTAACATAGCATTGGCCAGTTGAGTACACATGTAAGTTAAAGGCAGCAAAACGTCAAGCTAGCAAAGGATAGTCTTCGTTTCAGAAAAGATGTTCTCCTTGACTTATTATTTTCTCTTCGGTTTTTTTCGGTAAAGTCACGTAGGTAAAACTATAAAATAAAAGAATAAATGAAAAAACAACTACATTTTTTTTCATTCTATCATTTTATAGTTTTACCTACGTGACTTTACCGAAAAAACCAAAGAGTATGAATCCTTGCAGTCACGAAAGCTAAAAATCTAGACTTATTATGCAGCTGAGGGTGGGGCTGCCCAAGTCCTGCGTGCGGCTGGCAAATGTTTGATTGGTATTTGTGAATAACAGGACACTTGAATGGATCTGAGAAGTAGTTTTGTGAGATCACCTTCTGTGGGCCATTCTCTAACCAGAGGTGATGCACAGAATGAGATGTTTTTTTCCATCTCATGACATGGCACCAATTAGCACAACTCATACAGCCCTTATCAAGGCACTGCCGTATTCAGTGTTGGTCATGTAGGGTGTTTGACCATACTTCGCCAAACTGGTCAGTGTAGGTTGGTGAAGGATAGAGGACAAGGGGGGGTGGGGGGGGGGGGGCAGGACTGGTTCAGATATCACTTGCCACGAATGTTAGCCGTGGCCGGAAATAAAACTCAGGTGGCCGGGTTCGTAGCGCAGTGTGCGCACAACTGCGCCACCGCTCCACCCCGACGCTTGGAATAAAATTTGGGGGGGAAACAACAAAAATACGTTGTTCATAATAAAGGTTTTTGGGTTAGATCACGTTTATTTATAAATGTGTCGTAACCCTCCACCACCCGACACGGCCAATCAGCAAAAAAAAGTGTCACGTTGACAAAAAGACAAATAATTCACTACTTTAGCCCACCGGTGTGTTGAAGAGTGAATCCACATTTACAGTTTGAGTACGACGTTTCGCTGGTAAATACATCCAGCATCATCGGGCAATTAGCCAGAATGGTAAAGCCCTCGCTTGCTCCCGGTTTTATATAGAGCAGCAGGGTGACGTCATCACTTAACTCATATCAGGTGCAGTGATTAGAGGCGGAGGGGGGGGTATTGTAATTATATAATCGATTAGTAATCAGTCATTGGTTATGATTAGTAATGAGTTGTAGATTAGTAATTCTTTAAATCAAAATGTAATGTGTATTATTTAATAATACGCTTCCAGGCCGCACTAAGCCTGTAGCTGTCAGAGCGATTAAAGTTATTCTTGTTCCTCTCAATTTCAATGGATTCTCTAATTAGTCTTTGCCAGTAATAATTAGTTTTACACACCACTGCAACATTGTCAAAATCAATTGAGTGTCCTTGTTGACAAGCATGTTCTGCCACTGCCGACAGTTGTCTTTGAGATAATTTAATATTTCTCTGATGTTCTTTTAGTCTTACGCTGATGTTACGTCCCGTCTGCCCAATGTAGCAGCTGCCACATAAACAATTAATCCGATATACACCTTCTGTTGATAGTTAGGTAATGCGTCTTTAGTGCAAGATACTAGTTTTTGAATTTTGTGTACTGTACCAAATCTTACTGTAATGTTTTGCTTTTGCAAAACACGGGCTAATTTGTCAGTTACTCCTGAGATATATGGAATTTTTATTGTTTTAACAATCTGGTCGCTTTCAGCAGTATTGCTTTGCAATCGTGATTTGGCATTTAGTGCTCTGTTAATTTGAGCATTATTGTAGCCATTCTGTCGTAGTGCGTCTTTAACGTGTTTAATCTCTCTCACTAGACTCTCACCATCTGACACTGTTTTAGCCCGATGTATGAGCATCTTGATAAGAGAGGATTTCTGAGCTGGATGATGATGTGATTCTGCATTCAGATAGGCATCAGTGTGCATTTGATTTCTGTAAACGCTGTGTTATTTTATACATCGGGCTAAAACAGTGTCAGATGGTGAGAGTCTAGTGAGAGAGATTAAACACGTTAAAGACGCACTATGACAGAATGACTACAATAATGCTCAAATTAACAGAGCACTGAATGCCAAATCAAGATCGCAAAGCAATACTGCTGAAAGCGACCAGATTGTTAAAACAATAAAAATTCCATATATCTCAGGAGTAACTGACAAATTAGCCCGTGTTTTGCAAAAGCAAAACATTACAGTAAGATTTGGTACAGTACACAAAATTCCAAAACTAGTATCTTGCACTAAAGACGCATTACCTAAATTATCAACAGAAGGTGTATATCGGATTAATTGTTTATGTGGCAGCTGCTACATTGGACAGATGAGATGTAACATCAGCGTAAGACTAAAAGAACATCAGAGAAATATTAAATTATCTCAAACACAACTGTCGGCAGTGGCAGAACATGCTTGTCAACAAGGACAGTCAAATGATTTTGACAATGTTGCAGTGGTGTGTAAAACTAATTATTACTGGCAAAGACTAATTAGAGAATCCATTGAAATTGAGAGGAACAAGAATAACTTTAATCGCTCTGACAGCTACAGGCTTAGTGCGGCCTGGAAGCGTATTATTAAATAATACACATTACATTTTGATTTAAAGAATTACTAATCTACAACTCATTACTAATCATAACCAATGACTGATTACTAATCGATTATATAATTACAATACCCCCCCCTCCGCCTCTAATCACTGCACCTGATATGAGTTAAGTGATGACGTCACCCTGCTGCTCTATATAAAACCGGGAGCAAGCGAGGGCTTTACCATTCTGGCGAATTGCCCGATGATGCTGGATGTATTTACCAGCGAAACGTCGTGCTCAAACTGTAAATGTGGATTCACTCTTCAACACACCGGTGGGCTAAAGTAGTGAATTATTTGTCTTTTTGTCAACGTGACACTTTTTTTGCTGATTGGCCGTGTCGGGTGGTGGAGGGTTACGACACATTTATAAATAAACGCGATCTAACCCAAAAACCTTTATTATGAATAATATTGGTCGCGAAAGCCTACATGTTAAACTGACTAACTTCTATGGGGAGGATACTTTTCTTAAAACCAGAAAATTGGAGAAGCTCCGCATTAAGCGGATGAAATTGATATCTTCACTGGCGTTCCTCAAAAGGTGCAGAGATTCAAAGGTAATACCAAACGCAGTTAAAATAACACATCACATAAAGTCTTCTAAAGCTAACCAAATACTACACAAAGCTAGCGAATTATTATTAATAGAGAGAATACAGCACAATAGGAGTGAATTATCTTACTTTTCGGAATCGCTAAAGCAGTTACACTTAGATATAAGCAATAGTGTATCTATGCATTATTGGAATATAATCGATAACATAACACAACAATCGGCTCATAATGTGTTTAAACTAACAAAAACTAACCAAATTAATACATTTTCTAGACTACATAATAAACAAATCCCTACTGAAAACCAAAAATTTAAAAACAAAACCGTACTGAACTTGACTAACACTGTATTAACCGGTGACATGGTCTCTATCCTTTCTAAAGGCCTTAACTTTGCCATTACCCCACACACAATTCCAGTGGATGAGATAATTGCTGAGGTAGAATCAGCAGTTAGACTCCTTCCACATAATGAGGCAGAGATGACTAGACATGAGATTGCTAATATAATTGAGAATAGCAAAGTTCCAAAAGTAAATATTAGCTCTAACGAGGCAAAAGCCTTAAGAGAGCTGCGTGTAAACAAGGATATCCAAATCCTAGCAGCTGATAAAGGCCGCACTACTGTAGTGATGTCACGAGCCGATTATGATAATAAAATTAGAAATTTACTAGAGGAAAGTACCTACATTAAAATTAAACGAGATCCAACTAATACTTTAGAACGTAAGACCACTGCAATAATTGCAAATTCATTAATCCCTAAAAATGAGCAATACCAAATTAAGCCAAGGGCCTCAAAACCACCTAGAATCTATGGGCTACCAAAGATTCATAAAATCGGCATCCCATTACGACCCATAGTCAGTACAATTGGCTCTGCCACATATCAATTAGCAAAATATATAACCCAACAAATACAGCCCTACATCGGTAGGACATCTTCATTCATAAAAAAAAAAATCAGAACATCTTGTGAATGTGCTTAAAGATATTAAACTTACTCCTGATGATATTCTGGTAAGTTTTGATGTGATTTCTCTATTCACTAAGGTTCCAGTGGACGAATCGCTTAAATTACTTGATACACTAGTAAAGAATACCGGTTTACCAAAAGATATTCCGAAACTTGCTGGCCATTGTTTAAATAACACTTACTTCTTATGGAGAGGGAATTTCTTTAAACAAAAGGAATGAGCAGCAATGGGTTCTTCTTTATCCCCTGCTACAGCAAATTTGTACATGGAAAACTTTGAAATAAGAGCACTTGCCTCGAGCACATTAAAACCATCCTTTTGGTTTAGATATGTGGGTGACACTTTGGTTGTCTGGCCACATGCTAAAGATACACTGAATGATTTTCTAAATCATCTCAATGCACAAAACCCGGCCATCCAATTCACCATGGAAATGGAGGTGAATAACACACTCCCATTCCTAGATATTTTGCTTGGACATGGCCTAAACGGTAAAATAACACACAGCGTTTACAGAAAGCAAACGCACACTGATACCTATCTGAATGCAGAATCACATCATCATCCAGCTCAGAAATCCTCTCTTATCAAGACGCTCATACATCGGGCTAAAACAGTGTCAGATGGTGAGAGTCTAGTGAGAGAGGTTAACCACGTTAAAGACGCACTACGACAGAATGGCTACAATAATGCTCAAATTAACAGAGCACTGAATGCCAAATCACGATTGCAAAGCAATACTGCTGAAAGCGACCAGATTGTTAAAACAATAAAAATTCCATATATCTCGGGAGTAACTGACAAATTAGCCCGTGTTTTGCAAAAGCAAGATTTGGTACAGTACACAAAATAAAAAAAACTAGCATCTGGGACTAAAGACGCATTACCTAAATTATCAACAGAAGGTGTATATCGGATTCATTGTTTATGTGGCAGCTGCTACATTGGACAGACGGGACGTAACATCAGCGTAAGACTAAAAGAACATCAGAGAAATATTAAATTATCTCAAACACAACTGTCGGCAGTGGCAGAACATGCTTGTCAACAAGGACACTGAATTGATTTTGACAACGTTGCAGTGGTGTGTAAAACTAATTATTACTGGCAAAGACTAATTTGAGAATCCATTGAAATTGAGAGGAACAAGAATAACTTTAATCGCTCTGACAGCTACAGGCTTAGTGCGGCCTGGAAGCATATTATTAAATAATACACATTACATTTTGATTGAAAGAATTACTAATCTACAACTCATTACTAATCATAACCAATGACTGATTACTAATCGATTATATAATTACAATACCCCCCCCTCCGCCTCTAATCACTGAAGCTGATATGAGTTAAGTGATGACGTCACCCTGCTGCTCTATATAAAACCGGGAGCAAGCGAGGGCTTTACCATTCTGGAGAATTGCCCGATGATGCTGGATGTAATTACCAGTGAAACGTCGTACTCAAACTGTAAATGTGGATTCACTCTTCAACACACCGGTGGGCTAAAGTAGTGAATTATTTGTCTTTTTGTCAACGTGACACTTTTTTTGCTGATTGGCCGTGTCGGGTAGTGGAGGGTTACGACACATTTATAAATAAACGCGATCTAACCCAAAAACCTTTATTATGAATAATATTGGTCTCGAAAGCCTACATGTTAAACCAAAAATACGCCGCTTGAAAACCAGCCATTCGATCACTTGGAAGGACTCTCACGTTGCTAATTATGAACAGCTGCGTACGTTCCGAGCGAGTGGGCTCGTTACGTCACATTACACTTGCTTACCGAGAGAAAAGGCTCGCCGAAACTCAAGAGTTTTTTTTTAAGATTGTCGCAGTAAGGGGTTGGGGAAACTATCGCTCCGCATTTCCCAATGAAGTAATTTGCGAGTTATTTCTTTTTTGGCTTTTTACTTTGGCGAATATTCTCATATTCTTGTTTCTTTCGGTAAAGTCACGTAGAAGGGAAACAATAAAATAAAACAAATATAAAACAATAGAATTTTCACGTTTCGACTGCAACACAAGCAATCATCATCAGGTGTGAAAACCACAGCAATAATTTTTTTTTTCAAATTTCCTTGTTGTGGTTTTCACACCTGATGACGATTGCTTGTGTTGCAGTCGAAACGTCGTGAGAATTTTATTGTTTTATATTTTTTATTATTTTATTGTTTCCCCCTCTACGTGGTGACTTTACCGAAAGCAACAAGAATATGAATCCCTGCAGTCTCACGTCACCTGTCAAGAGGCGCTCGTGCGCTCGTACCTGCTGCAGGGCTTGGTGGATGCTCGCTGCCAGCTTGCCCACCTGGTAGTACAGGCTGCCATCCGCCAGCACCCTGGACAGCAGCACGCCGGGCAGGTTCGTGAGCAGCCGCACGTTGAACTCCTTCTCTCCTTCGCCGCAGTCTGAGAATTCACAGCAGGAGTCGCCACCGAGGTCAAGAGGTCACCACGGTTAGTGAAATCTCACCGTCGCTTCCTTTTGCTGGAACATAAAAAGCTGTTCGGAAGCTGATATCGGAACCTCCAAGGTCTGGCCAAAGTGTCAACTCACCACTTTGCGCCCTGTGTTCATTACCCACGTGCTATACTACACAGGGTCTCTTATGAATTGCTCAACTGATAGCCAAGGCTACTATTCTTTTTTTAGGAAATTAAGCGACAATTTGCTGCTCAGCATTAAATGGTTAATAACAATAATGAACGTGCCAAGTCCGATATATAACACACATAAAATTCGTGTAGTCTTTAAAACGCCAATCTCTCAAGCAACTTGAATCGAGTATTTCTGTTCCCCCCCCCCCCCCCCAAAAAATAGTAAATTGGAGTGATTTTTTTCTCATGACTTTCTTTCACGGTACTATTAACGCAGAAATTAATAACACGAACGCATTCCGAAATTCGCATTCCTATATGGCCTTGTTGTCTAAACCGCTATAGCTAAATAAAGCATTTGAGAGGAATAATACCTCGCCACACCCATGCGTAAGGCATCGGCCAAAGTTGCAACGTGGCATGCAACCCTCGTGCCTTAGCGCACGCTGACCGGAACCGCGGGCAATTCGCCCAGGTTCGGGCCAGAATGGATACGTCAGCACACGAGTCTAGCTGAATTCCCTGGGTTCAGCTTGAGCAAATTACTTAGGAGCAGGGTGAATGGGGGCCCATCTGCATCAGGAGGCGACTTTTATCGCTCGTTCCATCACGTAAATATAAGGGTCAGCGGCTTTCCGTGATCTACGCATTCCAAACACGGCGTTGGGCGGTGATGTCAGCTCACGCGATGAACCCCGAGCCTGGGTTTAAAGGAGCGCTGCTAGCCCAGGCATTGTAATCAGAATATGTACTTTTACTGGAGGAATCTGATGAGCTATGAAGCACTTTGCTTTACAAATGTTTAGCAGCCCAGTGTTGTCCCAACTACAGCCCGTGGACCAAGCCCGAACCACCAAAATTAATTCATTCTGGTCTACAGGACAACTATCCCGCCACGCCTTACAGGAACTAATTAAGTACATGTCTCAGTCAGCAATACTCACTTGAAATTACACACGACAACCGTCGCCCCCACGCCCGCCCCCCAACTGAAAAGTTTGACAAGACCCTCCCGATATTCAGTGAGGCTCTGCTGTGAAAACAAGTGTAACGATGATGATTACAATAATAATAATATTAATAGAAGTGATGCGATGCAGGAGGTCGAAGTGGGTGTGGGGGAGAGATAAGCTCTGTATCGACATGTTTGCATTTCTCTAAATCTCTCCTCTTGCGGATAGATCTTTCTCCTATCTCTTCCATATAAATATCATATTTCTGATTAAATCTCTCTCTGAATGAGTTAAATGATGACATGACCCTGCTGCTCTATTTAAGACCAGGAGCAAGTGAGGGCTTCACCATTCTGGCAAATTGCCTGATGATGCTGGATGTAATTACCAGCGAAACGTCGTATTCAAATATTGTAAATGTTGTGGATTCACTCTTCATCACACCGGTGGGCTAAAGTAGTGAACTATTTTGTCTGTTGTCAACGTGACACATTTTTTTACTGTTTGGCTATGTCGGGTGGTGGAGGGTTATGACACATTTATAAATAACGCGATCTCACCCAAAAACCTTTATCATGAATAAATCTCTCTCATATCTCTACAATATATCGCTTGTGACATATCTTTCCCGTCTATGCTTGTTCATGTAATACATGGTTTTGGTTTGACGTGTTCCCCTTGTCAGCCAATCCGGAACTCGATGCAAAGAGTTTGACGTTTGCTTCTCAGGGTCTCGTGGGAAGATAAGCAGAAACAAAAATTACGATTTAGGTTTTGTAAGTATGTTGAAATTCTTTCGCACCATACGTACGTAGCCAACCGTGCTCATCGGAGGTGTGGGGAGGTGGAACACACTGTGCAGTTGGCGAATGGCGGCGTCGGTGAACTGTACAAACATTATATCTACCAACCTGCAGGTCAGTAGATGAGAAAACAGCAAGTGTGCTTCTGATCTCTCACCACAGATGTTATCGTCTCGTCCGTGTGGCTTTGCTGTGAGCAGTCATTCCAGTTTCATCCCACACACCAAACATTGTTTTTTTAATATATATGAAGAATTTACAAAATATCACAATGTGGACCTTGGGCCAGTACCAACAAGCAGTGCGTTACATCCACCAACCTCACAAAAACTAAAAAGTATGATCCTTTTACATCACTTATCGTCAGTGGAGTGCGACCCAGTATTATACCACCGCCTCATGCTCGGATATTGATCGTTGTCTTTGCAAGTATAAACCAATGCTGTGTTCGTATGATTACTATCAGCCTATGACTAAATCACCTGGAATGTGCCCTATCATAAGATCTGAAAGCTAAGCAGGTTGAGCCTGGATTAGGGCTTCTATGGGTGACAATCGTGCATTAAACAGGCATCACAGGCTGCTGCGTGGTGCTATGTTGTGGGGGCCAGAGTTCAGTTGCAGCAAAATCAATTGTACTGCACTGTACATCTATTAAACTTGATTTGTCACTTTCGTGACTGCAGGAATGACTCTTTGGTTTTTTTCAGTAAAGTCACGTAGAAATAAGAAATAATAATAAAATTACATAATAGCATACGACATTTCGATTGCAACGCAAGCAATCATCATCAGGCATAGAAGAGCTAAATTTAAGAGAGAGAGAGGAAACATAGAACCGCAGATATATATACAGACACCTAAGTAGAAGGGAGTTCACACAGAGACACAAAGAGAGACACAACGTACGGAGCACAGAGAGATAGGGTCTCTGTGCCGAGGCCTTAGCATGTAGGGGGAGACAAAGGGAGATGGAGACGCACATCAAGTAGAACAAGATTTAGTATTATGTACATCTCTTCTCCAATGTCTCTGCTCCCGGGACCCACGCAGGCGCAGCTCACCGATGCTCTCGAGCGACATGATCTTCCCGCTGACGTTGTCCACCACCTCCTGCATGGGGAAGCCCCTCTCCCGCAGGAACCTCATCATAGCCATCTGCACCTCGAGCATCTGCGGCCGCTGGCTGTCCCACGTGTTGGTGACCTTGAGCACGAACTGGCGACCGTCGCGCGCCAGCACGCGGTAGTTCTGGTCGACGTAGCTCGCCAGCGGGCTCACCCCCGCCACGCTCACCCCGTAGAGGCGCTCCACCAGCTCCGCCGCGCGGGACTCGCTGAGGCACGGCTTCTCGTGCTCGCGGCCATCGTCCTGCGGCGCGGCTTGCATCGTCTTCAACGGACAAAACGAGGGCAATCAAAAAGCTTTTGGGTTTTGCGAGTGCACGTTGGCGTTCGCTCCATTCGTGCAGCGCAAGGCGCCTCCGATGAGCACGGTTGGCTACGTACGGTGCGAAACAAGCTCAGAGTACACACGAGGCTACACCCTGGAGGCGCTACGCTTCACGGACAGCCCACAGTAGTTGTCGCATTTACAGAGTTGTGCCGACACACGTGGCATACTACTTATTTAAATTACATCTCCGAGATCTTTAGCATCCGACTGTGAAGCAGACAGTGCGCAATATTTACAGTTCATACACCCACAGCGTTAACCGGGGCGGTCGTGGGACTCGTACCACAAACATCTGCAACGCGCTACCGCTCGGCCATGAAGTCAATCGATCGATAAGCGATCAATAAACACGTCTCTTTGCTCGCATTACATTTAATAGCAACACATTTCACCGAACAGAAAAGCACCACTTAAACATGTCAGATAAGATTCGTAATAACAGAGAATTCTCCTTGTGTATTTCAGTGGAAATACAGCCAGTGCCTGATAAAGTAGCATTACTGTAACTGGAATTTTAACAAGAACCGTGGGTTTATGCAGCATTGGGGAGCTGCAGCTATGGCCCGAGTAAACACCTTGTCCCTTAAGCACGAAATCACGTGTTCAAATTCCACTGGATGTGTAATTGTGTGAATAATAATCAGGGCTTAATCTGTCACTGAATATTTTCCGGGTCGCTGGTGCGGAGTGGAGTGGGCAGCACAGCCCCGGTAGCCACGGCGATAGCGAAAGGTACACACTGGACGTGGTGTGCCGGGTGTCAGCAGATTTTTCAGAGTCGCTGACACAGAGCAGCCCTGGCCGAAATTATCTCCATACATATGTAAAAGGCAAAGTTGTGATTATGTGTGTCTATTCAAAATGTTTAGCGTACTTTCCGACATGCAACAAACTTGAAATTTGCCATGTGGGTACTTTCCAGACTGTACACCACGCAAAAATTATTAAAATACACTTTTGTGTTTTTTTCTGGGGGGAGGAGGGGGGGAGCTCAATAATGCATTTTTTTTGCACGGCAAGTGAGCTGTGACGTCAAATCTGTCACGTGACCCACGCATGTGGAAGCTTAACGCATTGTAGTGTAGCGGTTAGCGCACTGCGCTACGAACCCGGCAACCCGAGTTCAATTCTCGCTCACGGCCACCACCGGTGACGATCGACTCAGCCTCAAATGAGTAATTGCTGTGGTGTGTGAACATCGCCACTGGGGACACAAAGGCGGCCGGGCGTGGTGCTGTCACCCACCCCTTCGTCTGTATAGATAAAAGGGAAATTTGTGAATATGTGTGTCTGTTCGAAATGTTTAGCATACTTCCCGACATGCAACAAACTTGAAATTTGCCATGTGGGTAGCTTCCAGACTGTAAACAATGCAAAAAGTATAAAATATACTCTTTGGTTCTATTGGGTAAAGTCACGTAGGTGAAAATAAAATAACAAAAAATCACGACGTTTCGGCCACAACACAAGCGGCCTTCATCAGGTGAAGGGACGAGACTGTCTGGAGGACAGCGCTGGAGTGAGAGAAGCCACGCTCAGATCACGACCTTTAAGCTGTGTGAGAAGAAAAACACAAAGCGCCTTGACAAAGGAATTAGCATATAATTTAGCATTGAAATGGCTCATTGAAATAGCTAAGTTAAAGTATACACATCCACAGAGGTACCCCTTGGCAAAGGAATTAGAATAGAATTTAGCATTGAAATAGCTGAGTGATTAGCTTGTAACTGGTCACAGAAATAGCTATGTTAAAGTCAGAGCATATTTCACGTAAACAAAACGTGCCAATTAGTTACTGCTTCAGCACACTGGTGTATTGGATAGTAAACCCAGAACATTTACCATTAGAGTATGACGTTTCACTGATTATTACAACCAGCTTCATCAGGCGATTTGCCATAATTGTGAAGAAGTATTCCTGTTTCCGTCTTTGAAGTCAACTCAGCCTTAAATGAGTACTTGGTGCAGGGTGTGAACATCGCCACTTGGGAGACAAATGCGGCCGGGCGTGGTGTTTGGCCACCCACCCCATCGTGTGCTGGGCCGGCCTTCATAGGTGTTGGCTCCCAGCCATTGCCCCGAGTCTGTTAAGGCTATACGGGGGTCTTTGTCTTTGTGTGTATGAGATGCATGCGAGTGTGTGTGTGTGTATGAGATGTGTGTGTGTATATGAGATGTGTGTGTGTATATGAGATGTGTGTGTATGAGATGCATGTGTGTATGAGATGTGTGTGTGTGTATGAGATGTGTGTGTATGAGATGTGTGTGTGTATGAGGTGTGTGTGTATGAGATGTGTGTATATGAGATGTGTGTGTGTATGAGGTGTGTGTGTATGAGATGTGTGTGTGTATGAGATGTGTGTGTATGAGATGTGTGTGTATGAGATGTGTGTGTGTATGAGATGTGTGTGTATGAGATGCACTGCTGTATAATAATGTACTACTCACTACTGAGTACACAGTCCCCACTGTGTTCACAGCTACCACCCCAACGCACGCATAAACTCAACTCAGTCATTAAAAATGTTAAGTTATGTTTAGCAAACAATAGTCATTGCAACGTTATACTTGAATCTAATAAAAAGTTTAAGGCACTGCTGTATAATAATGTACTTGTCACTACTAACCACACAGTACCCACTGTGTTCACAGCTACCACCCCAACGCACACAAACTCAACACACACACACAGTGCGCTAACCACTGCACCACCGCTCCCCACACACACACAGTGCGCTAACCACTGCACCACCGCTCCCCACGTCCACCACAACCTGGCACCCGATGATGTATCGATCGGCTCGGCTCACCGTGGTTGCTGCGCCAAGTCACCTGCAGTGAAAATCGATTTAAATTTCGATTAACTATACTCGCGCCGATTCCTAATGGGATAACATTAGGAATCCATTATAGTAGAGTTACGGATGTATGAGTCGATTTCCATTGGGATAACATGGGAATCGATTTATTTGTGGCTTAGGCTAATAAATCGATTTGCATTGGGATAACATGGGAATCAACAGTGGTCTAAAATGAACCTTCATTAATCGATTCCTCCTGTGTAGACGTGGGAATCGACCACGTTAGACGATCACGTGTGTGGGCGTGGTCTCTCAACGTCAATCAACCAGGTAGGGCGTTGACTGGTGGAGAGTTTGGGATCTGATTGATTGATTGATTGCTTCTGTGGACAGGTGTCTTTTATACAGGTAACGAGCTGAGATTAGGAGCACTCCCTCTAAGAGTGTGCTCCTAATCTCAGCTCGTTACCTGTATAAAAGACACCTGGGAGCCAGAAATCTTTCTGATTGAGAGGGGGTCAAATACTTATTTCCCTCATTAAAATGCAAATCAATTTATAGCATTTTTGACATGCATTTTTCTGGATTTTGTTGTTGTTATTCTATCTCTCACTGTTCAAATAAACCTACCATTAAAATTATATTTCTTAAAATTATATTTCTTTGTCAGTGGGCAAACGTACAAAATCAGCAGGGGATCAAATACTTTTTTCCCTCACTGTAAACCCCAATGATCCGATCGAAATGAGGGATTTTGATCGGATCATTGGGGGGCCACGTGTCACTACCACCCCCCCCCCCCCCAAACAGTCATGAGCAGCACCTCCCCACACGCCCTGCCACCGAGAAAAATGTTTCACGTACGAGAGTGAAACTGATATTTTCATTCTCAGCTGGAATTTAGCCAAATGCAATACGCTTGAGAAACCTGGTTTAAAATCACAAGCAAGTTGCCTGAATTTCAAACCCATGGTCTCAGCGGTACAGCTCGGTGCTCTTGACAGGCTGAGCCAACCGGTCACTTCATCGCAAGCAACCGGAAGCATCAAGGTTGTCAATGCCGTGTGCGTCGTCCTAATGGGGAGCGGCAGTGTGGTGGCTTGCAACGCTGTGTTGCGAACCCAGTGAACAGAGTTCAATTCCTCCCCACTCACGACCAATAATGGTGCCGAATATTTAAACCGCTTTCCATGGGTCGGCATGGCTTTAAATGAGTACCTGGTGCAGTGTGATCGTGGTGGTGGTTGTGATGGTGGTGATGATCATGGTTGTGATGATGGTGGTGGTGATGGTGTCTCTATGGGTCTCTGTGAGTCCCTGAGCCTCTATGGGTGTCTACGAGTCTCAGTTACTCTGGGTCTATATGGGTCTCCATGAGTCTCTACGGGTCTGTACGGGTCTCTGTGTGTCCCTGTGGGTCTCTATGAGTCTCTGTGTCTGTTGGTCTCTGTGTATCTCAGTGTGTATCTGTGGGTGTCTCTGGGTCTCTGTGTGTCTCTGTCGGTCTCTCTGAGTCTCTGTGGGTCTCTGTGTGTCTCTGTCAGTCTCTATGTGTCCCTGTGGGTCTCTGTGGGTCTCTGGTGGCCGGGCCTGCTGTTGGCCACCCACTGCTCGTGTGCTGTGCCAGCCTTCATAGACGCTGTTACTCGCCAACAGCAATTGCCTCAACAGTCTGTTATTTCAAGTTTCATTTCAAGTTTTCATGTATTAGGTATAGCCCTGTGACATGGGAATCAATAGTGGTCACCCACCTAAGTTCATTATAAATGTCAGAGCATTTTACGCATTAGTTCGCTATCACGACATACAGTACCCTGGTGTCTACAAACTAAGTTGCCTCTGTGGTAGTAGTTACATTGGAGAAACCAAACGCCATGTCTCGGACCGCATTCGTGAACACAAAGCAGACCTTAAACACGGTAGGACCAACACCTCGGCCATGGCAGATCACTGTTATAATTCAGTAGGCTCACATGACATTGACTTCTCCAAGACAGAGGTTCTTTGCAATCCATCTGGCTACCATGAGAGATTTGTTCATGAGGCTATCCACATATACAAACACAGAAACAATTTCAACCGAGAAAATGGACTCTGGCTTAGCAATCATTGGAAGGATTTGATAAACCATTTCAGGTCTTAATTGATTGTTCACGCTTACTGTGGCTTTCAGACAGCATAAATTAATTTTTCGTCTCCCCCCTCCTCTTTTCAGAACATAGATGGACTCTTGATTTAAAGCTTTCGTGACTGCAGTAATTCATATTCTTAGCTCTTTCGGTAAAGTCACGTTGAAGGGAAACAATAAAACAATAAAATATATATAAAACACAATATATATTTTATTATTTTATTGTTTCCCTTCAACGTGACTTTACCGAAAGAGCTAAGAATATGAATTACTGCAGTAACGAAAGCTTTAAATCAAAACATCAACAGGCTGATGTGCCACATCTCCTCCTTCAAGAAGTCTCACAGCCCTGCGATGTTGTGTCCACACAACCCAAACTACGGAGTGCCTGGTGGTAAACCGCTGTGCTGTAGCCTGCGCCCCTCCAGTGGAGGAGGAACAGTAAAACCTCGCTGATGCTCTCCTGAAGCACTCCTGTTGCGCAACAATCATTGAGACTAGTTGCACGTGCATCGATTGTAAAACCCCGTTCCGTTTCAGGAAGTGGGGACAGTTGGTGCCGTGTGCTCGTTTCACGTCGGGGTGCCACTAAAGGCGCCAGTCCCACCCCTGAGTGATCGGTTACGCGACGCTCTTTTGCACGAATAATCAATCTCTTGCAATTTTATTTAATTATTTAAATCTTCCGTGACTGCAGCGATTCATATTCTTTGTTCTTTCGGTAAAGTCACCACGTAGAAGGGAAACAATAATATAAATAAAAAATATAAAACAATAAAATTCTTACGACGTTTCGACCGCAACACAAGCAATCACCGTCAGGTGTGAAAACCACAGCAAGAACATTTAACTCGTAATCTCGTAGCCACGTACATGTTAATATAGCCTGATGATGTCACTTCCCTCTTAATGTCGCTTGATGATGTCACTTTCGACTTAATGTCGCCTGATGATGTCACTTCCCTCTTAATGTCGCCTGATGATGTCACTTCCCTCATAATGTCACCTGAAGATGTCACTTCCCTCTTAATATCGCTTGATGATGTCACTTCCCTTTTAATGTCGCCTGATGATGTCACTTCCCTCTTAATGTCGCCTGATGATGTCACTTCCCTCTTAATGTGGCCTGATGATGTCACTTCCCTCTTAATGTCGCCTGATGATGTCACTTCCTTTTTAATGTCGCCTGATGATGTCACTTCCCTTTTAATGTCGCCTGATGATGTCACTTCCCTTTTAATGTCGCCTGATGATGTCACTTCCCTCTTAATGTCGCCTGATGATGTCACTTCCCTCTTAATGTCGCCTGATGATGTCACTTCCCTCTTAATGTTGCCTGATGATGTCACTTTCCTCTTAATTTCGCCTGATGATGTCACTTTCCTGTTAATATCGCCTGATGATGTCACTTCCCTTTTAATGTCGCCTGATGATGTCACTTCCTTTTTAACGTCGCCTGATGATGTCACTTCCTTTTTAATGTCGCCTGATGATGTCACTTCCCGCTTAATGTCGCCATGAGCAGCAGCATCAGTGAGTGTGGCACTGAAGAGAGAACCCCGTGGGTGAGGCTGATGGAGCGCCGCGTGATGATGCTGCTGCTGGCGGTGGCGGCGGTGGCGCTGATCACAGAGCAACAGGCTCAGGTAACGGGGGTCCCCCCCCCTCTCATTCACCCCTCTGGGGCCCCTCTCATTCACCCCCCTGGGGTCCCGTCTCATTCACCCCCTGGCGTCCCCTCTCATTCACCCCCCAGGGTCCCCTCTCATTCACCCCCTGGGGTCCCTCTCATTCACCCCTCTGGGGTCCCCTCTCATTCACCCCCCTGGGGTCCCCTCTCATTCACCCCCCAGGGTCCCCTCTCATTCACCCCCCTGGGGTCCCCTCTCATTCACCCCCCTGGGTCCCCACCCCCTCTCATTCACCCCCCTGGGGTCCCCTCTCATTCACCCTCTGGGGTCCCCTCTCATTCACCCCCTGGGGTCCTCCTCTCATTCACCCCCCTGGGGTCCCCCCCTCTCATTCACCCCCCTGGGGTCCCCACCCCCTCTCATTCACCCCCCTGGGGTCCCCCACTCATTCACCCCCTGGGGTCCCTCTCATTCACCCCTCTGGGGTCCCCTCTCATTCACCCCCCTGGGGTCCCCTCTCATTCACCCCCTGGGGTCCCCTCTCATTCACCCCCCTGGGGTCCCCACCCCCTCTCATTCACCCCCTGGGGTCCCCTCTCATTCACCCCCCTGGGGTCCCCTCTCATTCACCCCCCTGGGGTCCCCACCCCCTCTCATTCACCCCCTGGGTTCCCCCTCTCATTCACCCCCTGGGGCCCCCCTCTCATTCACCCCCCTGTGCCCCCCCCCTCTCTCTCGGTGGTGGTGGTGTTTGGGGAGTTTGTCTCCCGCTCGCGACTCAACCCACACCCAGTGACGGCCGTTATCTGAACCGGTCCTGGGCCTCCCCCAGTTCGACTCAGCCGCAAATAAGTAGCCGGTGTAGCGGTGTAGTAGAGCGGTGAACATCGCTAGCACTGGGGGAGACAAAGGCGGCCGGGCCTGGTGCTGGCCACCCGCCCCCTCGTGTGCCACAGTGCCGGTAGCCTTCATAGGTGCTGCTACTCGCTAACAGCACTTAACAGCACTTGCCCCTGTCGCACCTCAAGGTGTACAGGGAATGGCTCTGACTTCCGGCCACGTAGTTTTACCCGGGCCCGCTCACCATCATGAAGGTCCTTAATGATCGTGAGCAGAGGGTCAGGGACTCCAAAAGTACGAAGAACAACCCAGAGCCCAGGCCTACTGATGGTATCATAGGTCTTGACCAGGTCAATAAAGCAGAAATGTAGGTCTTGTTGGAATTCCCTACATCTCTGCTGTAGCAGACGGACAGAAAATATGGCATCTGTGCAGGACCGCCCTTTCCTGAAACCGCGTTGGGGCTCCGCAAGCCTCTCCTCAGCGTGCCTGGCAAGGCGATGCTGAATAATCCTTGCCAGGACCTTTCCCGGCACACTGAGGAGTGAGATGCCCCTGTAGTTGTTACAGTCTGTGCGGTCCCCCTTCTTAAAGAGGGGGGCCACCAGGGCAACCTTCCAATCCTGCGGAACCCGTCCAGTGGTCCAGACTGTTGTTATGATGTATATAGGGCAGTCTGTGCACAAACGCCACCCTCCCTCAGCATTTCGCTTTGGAGATCATCTCTGCCCGGTGCCTTTCCTGGTCTCAGACTCTGGATCGCCTTCAGTACTTCCTCAACAGATGGCACCTCAGCCAGTCACTCACAGGGGGTGACTTCTTCCTCCAATATTTGAGGCAACGCAGCCTCGGTAGGGTCATCACCACTTTGTCCCATGTTGTTTTCCTGGGTGAGGGATTTCCCCTCCCCCAGGACCTCACAGAAATGCTCAACAAATCTGAAAACCTGTTGCTGGGGGTCGGAGATTGGATCATCGTTCTTTCCCCTAAAATGGTAATAGGTGTGGGGCTGCAGGTTACTTTTCTGATGTAATTAAAGAGCGATTTGTGATCGCGGGCCGCTGAGGCAGACTCCATCTCCTCAGCAACCCGCGACCACCCCCCCTATCCTTGCAGCACCTCACGGCTCTCCGAACCTCCGAGCGAAGGCTGCGGTAAGCCTCCTCATTATCCGACATGGGATGCTGTAGCCGATGAGAGGGGGCCTGTCGCTTTTTCTCAGCCAGCTTGAACACCTCCTCTGTCAGCCAGGGTCTCTGGGGAGGTCTGGACTGTGTACCCAAAGCGGCCATTGCAGCTGCATGAGCCACAGTCCTAAACCTCGTCCATTTCCCCTCGACATCAGGAGGAGTCAGGGACGATGCCAACCCCAGCCGCAAGCGATGATGAAATTCTCGCTTGCAACTTTCATCAGCTAGCTGAGACCAGGCCACTGTGGGTTTGAATGGGTTCCTGGGTGTACACCCACCACTGGAGTGGAAGAATGGCAGGTGCATCTTACAGATGACAAGTCGATGGTCAGTGGGCAGATCAGCTCCATGGTAGGTCCTGGTGTCAAGGACATGGGCCCGCATCCGCTGTTCCGTCACTGTAGTCCAGCAGATGTTCTTGCTTAGACCTGGCATGCATCCATGATGGAAACACATTTGGTAATTACAAGCCCATGGGCTACACAAAAATCTAGCAGCCTCTTGCCGTTGTTATTGAGCTGATCTGGTCCATGCCTTCCAATTACTCCAGACCAGGTGCCCGCATCATGACCAAAATGACTATCCCGAGGGGTCACTTTAGCTACCGCCTGTGACAGGAGGTCATAGAAGGCAGCTGACTCATCGGCCTTGCCTGCATCCCTCCATGGATGTTCGTTTTCAGTGGGGGCATAAGTAGCCACTACCACCATTCTTCGCCTCTGGGAAGGCGAGCCCAGAGTAGCCTGGGGCTTACAGCTTCCCACACCTCACCGCCACGCTCCCACGCCTCATTCATTCTTTTATTCAGAAGAAGAGCCACACCCTGTTGTTTGGCAGTCTGCTGCCCCGAGGAGAGGACTGTCCACCTCTCATGGTGGCAGGAGCCAGAGCCGGTCCATCGGACCTCCTGAATACCACAGAGATCCAGGCGGTACCGGTCCAGCTCTCGACAGAGGAGTGGCAGCCTCTCCTCCGCAGTGAGCGTTCGAACATTCCACGTGGCCACACAGTGGTTTTTTGTTGTTTCTTGAGGAGCCCCGAGGGTAAGGATTCAGTCTCCTGGCTCTGCCAAATGGAGTTTTCGCCAGGAGACGTCATAGATGCTTATCCCCCCGAGGCCTCCTGTACAAGCTTATTAATTAGATATTTTAAACGTGGTTTAGTGGTAATTAATTGAAGGTGGAGGGGTTACCAGCCCCTCGCACCCATCCAGAGCCCCCAATTAGCTGCTGTGGTGGTTACATGGGACAAAAAGCCAATCGGAATTCGCCCTCCCCCCACGGCACTGCCCACGACAGCGTTGCCCGTCCGGCACACACGTACACACACACTTACACACATACACACACACGTACACACAGAGACACACACACACGTACACACACACTTACACACATACACACACACGTACACACACGCGTCACTATCTGGCCAAATTCCGTGTCGTTAAGAATCCCTCCACCAGCCGACAAAAGGAATGAAGTGGCCTCGCTCACGATGACGTTTGGTGTCGTCTTCACCGCACCCCGCACAGGGAGAGCGCAGGGAGAGACGCGTGGAGGTGGTGGAGGTGGTGGAGGTGGTGCAGCTGGAGGAGAGAGACGAGGAGGAGGTGGAGAAGGAGGTGGAGAAGGAGGGGGAGGAGGAGAGAGACGAGGAGGAGGTGAAGGAGGTGGAGAAGGAGGTGGAGGTGGTGGAGCTGGAGGAGAGAGATGAGGAGGAGGTGGAGAAGGAGGTGGAGGAAGAGGAGGAGGAGGTGGAGGAGGAGGAGGAGCAGGAGGTGGTGGTGAGGTTCCAGCAGCCAGGCCAAGGTGCGAGTCGTCGTCGCTGGAGACGGACCTGGCTCATCCCCAAGGTGTCCGTGCCCGAGAATGACCGCGGGCCCTTCCCCAAGCTGCTGGTGCAGGTGCGCTGCGTGACGGATGTGGCGCGTTCTCATTCTTATTGTCGTATAACCTCATCCTAGCCCTAACCTACCCCTAACATAACCCTCAACTAGCCCTAACCTAACCATTAACTAACTCTAAACTAGCCCTCAACTAACCCTAAACTAACCCTAACATGACCCTCAACTAACCCTAACCTAACCATTAACTAACTCTAAACTAGCCCTCAACTAACCCTAAACTAACCCTAACATAACCCTCAACTAACCCTAACCTGACCATTAACTAACTTTAACCTAACCCAACCCTAAACTAACCCTCAACTAACCCTAACCTAACCATGAACTAACTCTAAACTTGCCGTAACCTAACCCTAAACTAACCCTTAACTAGCCCTTAACTAGCCCTAAACTAACCCTAGCCTAGGGTTAGGACGCGTGGAGAAGGTGGAGGTGGTGGAGCTGGACCAGAGAGACGAGGAGGAGGAGGTAGAGGAGGAGGAGGGGGAGGAGGAGGAATCCGTAGAGCCGGGAAGCTCTTTTCTGCCACGCTCAGTAGGGGGCACGGTGGGGGGTGACAGAAACGCTTCTGGCGGTGGCGCAGAGTCCAGGGTAAGGTCAACGAATCGACGAGACGCGGACAGCCGAGACATCCGCACGCCGCCGTGGGACGTCTGTGGGGCAGTGTCGAGAGTCGAGGGTGAGGTGAGCGTGAGAGCGCTGAAAGAAGTCCAGCGTAGGAGCGGCCGTCACAGCATCATCGCCGCCCCCACGTTCGTCACGGCACCCCAACAGGTGAAGTCCAACACCACCGGGGTGGACATCCGCTATGCCTTGCTGGGGGACGGCGCCGACCAGCATCCCGTGGGGTTGTTCGTCATGGACACCGTGACGGGGAGAGTCTCAGTCACCAGGAGCCTGGACCGGGAGGTGATCGCTCAGTATCGGGTACGGACCACTCACGCTACACTACACTATACACTACTACACCATACACTATACACTACACTACTACACTACACCATACACTACACTACTACACTACACTACTTCACTACACTATACACTACACTATACACTACACCATACACTACATTATACACTACACTATACACTACACTATACACTACACTATACACTACACCATACACTACTACACTATACACTACTACACTATACACTACTACACTATACACTACTACACTATACACTACTACACTATACACTACTGCACTACTACACTATACACTACTACACTATACACTACTACACTATACACTACTACACTATACACTACACTATACACTACACTATACACTACACTATACACTACTACACTATACACTACTACACTATACACTACTACACTATACACTACTACACTATACACTACTACACTATACACTACTACACTATACACTACTACACGACAGTGTTGTGACTGCAGCTCAAGTGCTACGCTGTGGACACGAGTGGGCGTCATCTGGAGAAGCCAGTGGACCTCGTCGTTGATTTCACTGACGTCAACGACAACCGTCCCACGTTCGCCAAGGAAGTCTTTCACAGCAGCGTCGTCGAAGGATCCCCGCAAGGTGCGCTGACGATGATGACGATGATGACGATGATGATGATGACAATGATGATGATGGTGATGATGACGATGATGATGATGATGACGATGATGGTGATGATGATGACGATGATGATGACGATGATGGTGATGATGATGATGACGATGATGACGATGATGATGACGATCATGACGATGACGATGATGACGATGACGACGATGATGACAATGATGATGACGATGATGATGACGATGGTGACGATGATGATGATGACGATGATGATGACGATGACGATGATGACGATGATAATGATGACGATGATGACGATGATGACGATGATGATGACGATGGCGACGATGATGATGATGATGACGATGATGATGACGATGATGATGACGACGACGATGGCGAGGATGATGACGATGATGTCGCCATGGCAACCACTCACTCACTCACTCATGCACTCACTCACACACTCACTCATACACTCACTCATACACTCACTAACTCATACACTCACTCATACACTCACTCATACACTCACTAACTCATACACTCACACACTCACTCATACACTCACACACACTCACTCATACATACACTCACTCACACACAATCACAGGTACACACAGACACACACACTCACTCACACAACAACCGCCATTCGCCACTAAGTGGCGGTGACGTCACCACGACGCTTGTGCCAGGCCATATGCACCTTAAGGCCATGTGAAGTGTCCAACGCCCGCTGGCAGGAGGTCACGGGGCAGACCTAGATGTCACAGGTCGACTGACTGAGATGACTGGCTGATGCACCACCTGTGCCCCCTACTGTGCCAACCTGCTGTACTTTAGCCACCCGGCGCTCTGCTCGTTGTTGTGAGTGTCGCTCCTCCGCCCTCCGAGCCTCCTCCACAGAGGCCGATCTTGACACCGCTGGTACCAGTCATCGGCAAGTCCACTCAGCTCCACGTCCTCCTGTACCACATCACTCCATCTCTTTTCTAGCCCGTGCCGCGCCCGCTTAGCCCCCTCAATCCGGCCGAACAAAAGCTGTTTCGGCATGCGGTGGCTGGGCATGCGGGCTACATGACCCAGCCATCGCAGCCTTGCCCGCCGGAGGAGCTCACCGATGAGACCTTGCCCAGATCTTTCAAGGATTTGTGAGCTCCTTACACAATCCAGTCTGGTTAAACCCAGGATGGATCATAGGCAGGCCAGCCTAAATGTTTCTAACCGGCGAAGATGTTCCATTAGGGGGGTCCACGTTTTGCAAGCGTAGAGAAGTGAGGGAATGACCGTGGCCTAGAAGACCTGAAGCTTAGTGCGGAGCGACAGACCAGGTAGCTTCCACACAGCGTTACGCAACCGATGAAAAGATATTGCCGCTCGACTGATTCGGAGTGAGACCTCTGCTGTTAAACTGGAGCCAGTCATAAGCACACTGCCCAGGTATGGGAAACTCTCCACTCTCTCCACAACTGCCCCATCACCGATTGGGAGTTGTGGGGGTGGAGTGTCCGATGGTACAAAATACCCAGGCAGGTGCTTAGTTTTGGTGGGGCTGATGGTAAGGCCCCACCTCTTAGTGGCACGCTCCAATCTCAGCAGCAGCGTCTCCAACTCCTCCTCTGAATGAGCAGCTATTACCAAATCATCAGCATACATAACGTGGTTGAGCATTCGGGAGCCATCCCTTGACCGCACCCGGGCATCGATCAGCCTCCCATTATATCTGTACCATATGGAGATTCCCCCGGTACAGCTATTGAAGGCTTCACGAACTACGTGGTCAAAATAGATGTTAAATAATGTGGGAGCCAGAGGACATCCCTGTCGCACCCCAAGGTGTACAGGGAATGGCTGTGACTCCCGGCCACGTAGTTTACCCGGGCCCGCTCACCATCATGAAGGTCCTTAATGATCGTGAGCAGAGGGTCAGGTACTCCAAAAGCACGAAGAACGACCCAGAGCCCAGGCCTACTGATGGTATCATAGGCCTTGACCAGGTCAATAAAGCAGAGATGTAGGTCTTGTTGGAATTCCCTACACCTCTGCTGTAGCAGACGGACAGAAAATATGGCATCTGTGCAGGACCGCCCTTTCCTGAAGCCGCAATGGGGCTCCGCAAGCCTCTCCTCAGCGTGCCTGGCAAGGCGATGCTGAATAATCCTTGCCAGGACCTTTCCCGGCACACTGAGGAGTGAGATGCCCCTGTAGTTGTTACAGTCTGTGCGGTCCCCCTTCTTAAAGAGGGGGACCACCAGGGCATCCTTCCAATCCTGCGGAACCCGTCCAGTGGTCCAGACCGTTGTTATGATGTCATATAGGGCAGTCTGTGCACAAACGCCACCCTCCCTCAGCATTTCACTTGGGAGATCATCTCTGCCTGCTGCCTTTACTGGTCTCAGACTCCGGATCGCCCTCAGTACTTCCTCAACAGATGGCACCTCAGCCAGCCACTCACAGGGGGTGACTTCTTCCAATATTTGAGGCACCGCAGCCTTAGCAGGGTCATCCTCACTTTGTGCCACAATGTTTTCCTGGCTGAGGGATTTTCTCTCCCCCAGGACCTCACAGAAATGCTCAGCAAATCTGCAAACCTGTTCCTGGGGGTCGGAGATTGGATCATCGTTTTTTCCCCTAATGATGGTAATAGGTGTGGCGCTGCAGGTTACTTTTTTGATGGAGTTAAATAGAGATTTGTGATCACGGGCCACTGAGGCAGACTCCATCTCCTCAGCAACCCGCGACCACCACCCATCCTTGCAGCGCCTCACGGCTCTCCGAACCTCCGAGCGAAGGCTGCGGTAAGCCTCATTCTCTGAAGTGGGATTCTGTAGCCGATGACAGTGGGCCTGTCGCTTTTTCTCAACCATCCTGAACACCTCCTCTGTCAGCCAGGATCTCTGGGGAGGTCTGGACCGCGTACCCAAAGCAGCCATTGCAGCTGCATGAGTCACAGTCCTAAACCTCGCCCATTTACCCTCGACATCAGGAGGAGTCGGGAACGATGCCAATCCCAGCCGCAAGCGATGATGAAATTCTCGCTTGCAACTTTCATCAGATAACTGAGACCAGGCCACTTTAGGTCGGAATGGGGTCCTGGGTGTACACCCACCTCCGGAGTGGTAGAATGGCAGGTGCATCTTACAGATGACTAGTCGATGGTCAGAGGGCAGATCAGCTCCACGGTAGGTCCTGGTGTCAAGGACATGGGCTCGCATCCGCTCGTCCGTTACTATGTAGTCCAGCAGCTGTTCTTGCTTGGACCCGGCATGCATCCATGATGTTGTGTGGATGCGCCGATGCCGGAACAGCGTGTTGGTAATTACAAGCCCATGGGCTGCACAAAAATCTAGCAGCCTCCTACCGTTGTTATTGAGCTGATCTGGCCCATGCCCTCCAATCACTCCAGACCAGGTGCCAGTATCATGACCAACTCGGGCATTGAAGTCACCAGACATGATGACTCTATCCCGTGGGGCCACTTTAGCCAGCACCTGTGACAGGAGGTCATAGAAGGCATCTGACTCATCGGCTTTGCCTGCATCCCTCCACGGATGTTCATCTTCGGTGGGGGCATAAGTAACAACGACCACCATTCCTAGCCTCCGGTTGATGGGAAGGCGAGCCCAAAGTAGCCTGGGGCTTACAGCTTCTCACACCTCACCGCCACGCTCCCACGCCCCCTTCATTCTTTTGTTCAAAAGAATAGCCACACCCTGTTGTTTGGCAGTCTGGTGCCCCGAGTAGAGGACTGTCCAACCCTCATGGTGGCAGGAGCCAGAACCGGTCCACCGGACCTCCTGAATGCCACATAGATCCAGGCGGTACCGGCCCAGCTCCCGACAGAGGAGTGGCAGCCTCTCCTCCGCATTGAGCGTTCGACCATTCCACGTGGCCACCCGTAGTGGTTTTTCGTTGTTTCTGGAGGAGCCCCGAGGGTAGATATTCAATCTCCTGGTTCCGCCAATTGGGGTTTGGCCAGGAGACGTCATAGACGCCTGGCCCCCCGGGGCCTCCGGCACAAGCTTATTAGTTATATATTTCAGTCGTAGTTTAGTGGTAATTCATTGAAGGTGGAGGGGTTACCAGCCCCTCGCACCCGTCCAGAGCCCACGTTTAGCCCCTGTGGTGGACTCAGACGCCATGAGGGGAGGAGCCAATCGAAATTGGACCTCCCCCCACAGCACTGTCCACGACAGAGTTGCCCATCCGGCACATACACACATACACACTCACACACACACATACACACTCACACACACACACATACACACTCACACATACACACTCACACACTCACACACTCATTCACACATACACACTCACTCACACATACACACTCAAACACTCACACATACACACTCACACATACACACATACACACTTACACACTCACTCACACTCACTCACACACTCACATACACTCACACATACACACAGATACACACACTCACACATACACACATACACACTCACTCACATACACACATACACTCACACTCACACACTCACTCACACACTCACTCACACACTCACACACATACACACTCACACATACACACTCAAACACTCACACACACACATACACACTCACACATACACACTTACACACTCACTCACACTCACTCACACACTCACATACACTCACACATACACACAGATACACACACTCACACATACACACAAAGATCCCCCGTATAGCCTGTAACAGACTGTAGGGGCAAGTGCTGTTAGCGAGCACCTATGAAGGCTGGAATGGTACACGAGGGGGTGGGTGGCCAGCACCACGCCCGACCGCCTTTGTCTCCCTAGTGACGATGTTTACACACCGCACCAGGTACTCATTTGAGGCTGAGTCGACCTAGTGTAGCGATTAGCGCAGCGCGCTAATCGCTACACTACCGCTCCCCACATACACACAGATACACACACTCACGCATACACACACACTCATACACTCACACTCACACACTCACTCACTCACACACTCACACACACACACAGACACACACAGACACACACACACATACACACAGATACACTCACAAACACTCACTCCTTCCCCTCCCTCCGGCCGTGTCAGGCACTTTCGTGATGAGGGTGGTGGCGAGTGACATGGATGACCCCTTGACGCTCAACGGAGCGATTCGCTACCATATAGTGTTGCAGGTTCCCATGATGACTGCACACCGCGTGTTCACCATCGACAGATTCACAGGCATCATCACCAATACTGTCCGGCTGGACCGAGAGGTGGGTATCACGTCTGTGTGTGTCTGTGTGTGTGTATCTGTGTGTGTCTGTGTCTATGTCTATGTGTGTGTCTGTGTCTGTGTTTGTCTCTAGTGTGTGTTTGTCTGTGTGTGTGTGTGTCTGTGTGTGTGTGTGTCTGTGTGTGTGTGTCTGTGTCTATGTGTGTGTCTGTGTGTTTGTCTCTAGTGTGTATTTGTCTGTGTGAGGTGTGTCTGTGTGTGTCTGTGTGTGTCTGTGTGTGTGTCTATGTGTGTGTCTGTGTGTTTGTCTCTACTGTGTGTGTGTGTCTGTGTGTGTGTCTGTGTGTGTGTGTCTATTTAACTCCAAAAAAGTAATCTGCAGTGCCACACGTATTACCATCATTAGGGGAAAAAACGGTGATCCAATCTCTGACCCCCAGGAACAGGTTTGCAGATTTGCTGAGCATTTCTGTGATGTCCTGGGGGAGGGAAAATCCCTCAGCCAGGAAAACATCGTGGCACAAAGTGAGGATGACCCTGCTGAGGCTGTGGTGCCTCAAATTTTGGAAGAAGTCACCCCCTGTGAGTGGCTGGCTGAGGTGCCATCTGTTGAGGAAGTACTGAAGGCGATCCGGAGTCTGAGACCAGGAAAGGCAGCGGGCAGAGATGATCTCCCAAGCGAAATGCTGAGGGAGGGCGGCGTTTGTGCACAGACTGCCCTATATGACATCATAACAACAGTCTGGACCACTGGACGGGTTCTCACTCCTCAGTGTGCCAGAAAAGGTCCTGGCAAGGATTATTCAACATCGCCTTGCCAGGCACGCTGAGGAGAGGCTTGCGGAGCCCCAATGCGGTTTCAGGAAAGGGCGGTCCTGCACAGATGCCATATTTTCTGTCCGTCTGCTACAGCAGAGTTGTAGGGATTCCAAAAAGACCTACATCTCTGCATAATTGACCTGGTCAAGGCCTATGATACCATCAGTAGGCCTGGGCTCTGGGTTGTTCTTCGTGCTTTTGGAGTACCTGACCCTCTGCTCACGATCATTAAGGACCTTCATGATGGTGAGCAGGCCTGGGTAAAACTACGTGGCCGGCAGTCAGAGCCATTCCCTTTTAACCTTGGGGTGGGACAGGGATGTCCTCTAGCTCCCACATTATTTAACATCTATTTTGACCACGTAGTTCGTGAAGCCTTCAATAGCTGTACCGGAGGAATCTCCATATGGTACAGATATAATGGGAGGCTGATCGACGCCCGGGTGCGGTCAAGGGATGGCTCCCGAATGCTCAACCACGTTATGTATGCTGATGTCTGTGTGTGTGTGTGTGTCTGTGTGTGTGTGTCTCTGTCTCTCTGTGCACGCCATGTATAGCGGTTACCGCTCTGCGCTACAAACCCACTCCGTGCGTGTGCCGGGGGGTGACGGTGTGGGAGTGTCCGCTCTGTGTAGAGAGTGACGCACTTTTCGCTGGTGGTGATGGCTTCGGACATGGAGGGAGACGCCAACATCGGACTCTAGACCACGGCCACCGCCATCGTCACCATCACCGACATCAATGACATCGCCCCCGAGTTCACGAGAAGAACCGCACGGCACGCCGGCACCACCACCGCCACCACCACACACCACCCACACTCACACCGTCACCACCACCCAACCTCAACACTGCACCATAGACTCAACACTGCACCATAGACTCAACACTGCACCATAGACTCAACACTGCACCATAGACCAAACACTGTACCATAGACTCAACACTGCACCATAGACTCAACACTGCACCATAGACTCAACACTGCACCATAGACTCAACACTGCCCTTAGACTCAACACTGCACGATAGACTCAACACTGCACCATAGACTCAACACTGCACCATAGACTCAACATTGCACCATAGACTCAACACTGCCCATAGACTCACACTGCCCTTAGACTCAACACTACCCCATAGACTCAACACTGCACCATAGACTCAACACTGCACCATAGACTCAACATTGCACCATAGACTCAACATTGCACCATAGACTCAACACTGCACCATAGACTCAACACTGCACCATAGACTCAACACTGCTCCATAGACTCAACACTGCACCATAGACTCAGCACTGCTCCATAGACTAAACACTGCACCATAGACTCAACACTGCACCATAGACTCAACACTGCCCTTAGACTCAACACTGCACAATAGCTCAACACTGCACCATAGACTCAACACTGCCCATAGACTCAACACTGCACCATAGACTCAACACTGCACTCTAGACTCAACACTGCACCATAGACTCAACACTGCACCATAGAGTCAACATTGCATCATAGACTCAACACTGCCCATAGACTCAACACTGCCCTTAGACTCAACACTGCCCCATAGACTCAACACTGCACCATAGACTCAACATTGCACCATAGACTCAACACTGCACCATAGACTCAACACTGCACCATAGACTCAACACTGCATGATAGACTCAACACTGCACCATAGACTCAACACTGCACCATAGACTCAACACTGCTCCATAGACTTAACACTGCACCATAGACTCAACACTGCATGATAGACTCAACACTGCACCATAGACTCAACACTGCACCATAGACTCAACACTGCTCCATAGACTCAACACTGCACCATAGACTCAACACTGCACCATAGACTCAACACTGCACCATAGACTCAACACTGCACCATAGGCAGTATACAACAACAACAACGTCACCCCCCCTGTCCGCCCCCTTCTCTCGGCATCTTCATCGCCGTAGTGGTTCGGCACGGTCCGTGAGAACGCCGTGGGGGTGCCGGTGACGATGCCGCCCCTCTCAGTGATCGACTCGGACGAGGCCGGCACGGCGGCTTGGCGTGTCCACTATTCCCTCCGCGGGGGGGGGCAGGGGGGGGGGGAGTGGGGGGCGGGAGACCCCGGCGACCTGTTTGTCGTGGAGACCGACCCCGGCACCAACAATGGCAGGATCGTCGTTGTCAAGGTAACGCGTGGGAGGGAGGGGAGGGGGTGAAAGGAGGGAGGGGAGGGGAGGGAGGGGAGGATGGGGAGGGGAGAGGGGGATGGAAGGAAGTGGGGGAGGGAAGGAAGGGGAAGGAGGGGAGGGAGGGGAGGATTGAGAGGGAGAAGATGGAGGCAGCTAGGGAGGTATTTTTTCACAGACGTCCAGTGGGGGGTGAGGGGGGGGGGCACGGTGTCCGAACGTCAACGTCGCCAGCACTGGGGAGACAAAGGCGGACGGGCGTGGTGCTGGCTCCCCACCCCCACGTGTGCCATTCCAGCCTTCATAGGTGCTCGCTAACAACACTTGGCCAAACGGTCTGCTAAGGCTATACGGGGGATCTTTGCCTTTTGTACGTGTGCGTGCGTGTGTGTGAACGTGTGTGTACGTGTGTACGTGCGTGTGTGTGTGTACGTGTGCGTGTGTACGTACGTGTGTGTGTGTACGTGTGTGTGTACGTGTGCGTGTGTACGTGTGTACGTGTGTGTGTACGTGTTCGTGTGTACGTGTGTGTGTGTACGTGTGGGTGTACGTGTGTACGTGTGTGTGTGTACGTGTGTACGTGTGTGTACGCCGCAGCCCTTAGACTTTGAGACGTCATCGTCATGCCAACTCATCGTCTTCGTGGATAACGAGGAGCCGCTCGTGAAAACCATGCGGCCCCCTCCAGAGAGTACCGCCACCATCACGGTGAGTGACCCCCACGGCCCCCACATGGCCCACGCACGGCCTCCCCACGGTCTTCCCGTGCCACCCGCACCCGGCTCTGGACACCTGCGAGCTGCTCAAGAGCTTCACAGCTGTTCGGATTCTCCCGCCACAAACAAAGATTCCTGCGGAAAAGCCGCCACCCCCGACCTCTCCCCGTGTCTCTCCCCGCATCTCTCCCCGCATCTCTCCCCGCATCTCTCCCCGTGTCTCTCCCCGTACCTATCTCCATGTTTTTACCTGCGTCTCTCCCCGTACCTATCTCCATGTTTTCCCTGTGTCTCTCCCCGTGCCTATCTCCATGTTTTCCCTGTGTCTCTCCCCGTGCGCATCTCTCCCCGCATCTCTCCCCGTGTCTCTCCCCATACCTATCTCCATGTTTTTCCCTGTGTCTCTCCCCGTACCTATCTCCATGTTTTTCCCCATGTCTCTCCCTGTACCTATCTCCATGTTTTTCCCCGTGTCTCTCCCCGTACCTATCTCCATGTTTTTCCCTGTGTCTCTCCCCGTGCCTATCTCCATGTTTTTCCCCGTGTCTCTCCCCGTACCTATCTCCATATTTTTCCCCGCGTCTCTCCCCGTACCTATCTCCATGTTTTTCTCCGTGTCTCTCCCCGTTCCTATATCCATGTTTTTCCCCATGTCTCTCCCCGTGCGCGTCTCTCCGCGCATCTCTCCCCGTGTCTCTCCCCGTATCTATCTCCATGTTTTTCCCCGTGTCTCTCCCCGTACCTATCTCCATGTTTTTCCCCGTGTCTCTCCTCGTCCCTATCTCCATGTTTTTCCCCGTGTTTCTCCCCGTACCTATCTCCATGTTTTTCCCCGAGTCTCTCCCCATACCTATCTCCATGTTTTTCCCCGTGTCTCTCCCCGTTCCTATCTCCTTGTTTTTCCCCGTGTCTCTCCCCGTGCGCGTCTCTCCCCGCATCTCTCCCCGTGTCTCTCCCCGTACCTATCTCCATGTTTTTCCCCGTGTCTCTCCCCGTGCGCCGCGTCTCTCCCCGGCAGGTGAGTGTTGAGGATGAGAACGAGGCTCCGCTGTTTGAGCCGCGGCTACAGCAGGTGATGCTGGCCGAAGGACTCGCCCTGGGCAGTGCCGTCACCACGCTGGTGGCACGGGACCCGGACACCGCACAGAAGCAGAGCCTGCGGTGAGGACAACTCCCCGCCAAGCGGATAACAACCAAAACAACAACCACAACAACAACCACAACAACCACAACAACCAAAACAACAAGCAAAACAACCACAACAACAACCACAACAACAACCACAACAACCTAAACAGGAGGAAGACTTCTCCGCCAATGTGGCTGTCGCCTGATGAAGCTGGGTGTCGTTGTCGTAATTACTGGTGAAATGTCACGGTACTCAGATAGGAAATGTCGTGGATTTGCTCTCCAATACACTACTGGTTAGTGCTGTACGAGTGTAGTGAGCCCAAAGACGAGGGAGAGCCGGTACTTGAGGCAACACTTTTATTTGACAATAACTCAATACAAGGTCCCTAACACTGAGGGGTAACGGCCCCTTTCACCCGCTGCTTTGGGAGGTTTGGCCTCCGGGCTATCGTGCCTCCGAACACTGGGACCACTCTCAGCCCTCTGGCTAGGGGCCCTAGGGGAGGCTATCCTGACCCGACCCAGCCAAGGTCCTCGGGTCCTGGCCACTGTCCCACTCAGTCCCGGACCTTAGAAGGACAGCGGGTCTGGAGGTACCTAGGGTCCGACCACTGTCCCACTCAGTCCCTGCCCTGACAAGGACGTCGAGTCTGGGGGTACCCAGGGTCCGACCACTGTCCCACTCAGTCCCTGCCCTGACAACGTCGGGTCTGGGGGTACCCAGGGTCCGACCACTGTCCCACTAAGTCCCTGCCCTCACAAGGACGTCGGGTCTGGGGGTACCCAGGGTCCGACCACTGTCCCACTAAGTCCCTGCCCTCACAAGGACGTCGGGTCTGGCGGTACCCAGGGTCTGACCACTGTCCTACTAAGTCCCGGCCCTTACAAGGACGTAGGGTCTGGGGGTTCCCAGGGTCCGACCACTGTCCCACTAAGTCCCTGCCCTCACAAGGACGTCGGGTCTGGGGGTACCCAGGGTCCGACCACTGTCCCACTCAGTCCCTGCCCTGACAAGAACGTCGGGTCTGGGGGTACCCAGGGTCCGACCACTGTCCCACTAAGTCCCTGCCCTCACAAGGACGTCGGGTCTGGGGGTACCCAGGGTCCGACCACTGTCCCACTAAGTCCCTGCCCTCACAAGGACGTCGGGTCTGGCGGTACCCAGGGTCTGACCACTGTCCTACTAAGTCCCGGCCCTTACAAGGACGTAGGGTCTGGGGGTTCCCAGGGTCCGACCACTGTCCCACTAAGTCCCTGCCCTCACAAGGACGTCGGGTCTGGGGGTACCCAGGGTCCGACCACTGTCCCACTCAGTCCCTGCCCTGACAAGGACGTCGGGTCTGGGGGTACCCAGGGTCCGACCACTGTCCCACTAAGTCCCTGCCTTCACAAGGACGTCGGGTCTGGGGGTACCCAGGGTCCGACCACTGTCCCACTAAGTCCCTGCCCTCACAAGGACGTCGGGTCTGGGGGTACCCAGGGTCCAACCACTGTCCTACTAAGTCTCGGCCCTTACAAGGACGTAGGGTCTGGGGTTTCCCAGGGTCCAACCACTGTCCCACTAAGTCCCTGCCCTCACAAGGACGTCGGGTCTGGGGGTTCCCAGGGTCCTACTCTAAGCCCGGCGGTCTTCAGTCTTCGGCTTGGGGATGACTGCCGAACCCGTTCAAGGGTCCGGCTTTTATAACCCTCCAGGGTCTCTCCGCCCCTGGCCACGCCTCCCTTCCAGAATGTTCTGGGGGATCCTGGAATATTCCCCCAGCCCACCCCCTCTTGGGGTCTGGGGAACCCTAGCAGCCCACATACCACCCCCTGCTGATGTATGTCTGCTACTGCAGGTAAGTTACCACAGTCTGTTCATGGCGTGACACTAGACAACACTATACAATATTATACACTACACACTACACTTCACACTACACTATACACTACACTACTATACACGACACTATACACTACTATACACTATACACTACTTTACACTACACTACTATACACTACACTATACACTACACTTTACTCGCTAACAGCACTTGCCCCTACATCCTGTTGAGGCTACACGGTAGGGAATCTTCGTCTGTGTATAGGTGTCTGCCTACTCGCCACTAACAGCACTCGCCGTGACAGTCCGTCGAGGCTACCTGGGGGATCTTTGTGCGTGCGTGCAGCTACCGCAAGCTGCGGGTGCCGGGCGACTGGCTTGACATCGACGCGGCCGGCGGCGCGGTGAGCACGGCGGCGGAGCTCGACCGCGAGTCGCCTCTTGTGCAGCGCAACGTCTACACAGCCACGTTCCTGGCGACTGACGACGGTGCGGGGTTACAGGGGAGCGGGGCCCGCGGCCACGCCCTCGCTCACAGCCACGCTTGCCGTCGCTGCGTGCGCGTGTGTGTGTACGTGTGTGTGTGTACGTGTGTAGAGGGTCACTTCTGAGATGCTGGTAGTAGGAGGCACACACACACACGTTTGTTCTACACTTTTAGACACTCTGTTCACACATGGGATCACTGCAGACGGGTCAGGACGCTCAGCATGCTGCCTGACCCACAATGCCGAGTGTGAAGAGCGAGGACCCAGGGGAAGGCGCGGCAGCGAGGACTCCACTCCAGCAGACGGCCCCGACCCGGCCTCGGGACCTCCCTTTTATGGCCCCCGGCGTGGCCTGGCCACGCCCTCGGCCACGCCCCCTTCTGAAACCTACCAGAAGGTGTCTGGGCCGTGCCCCACGTGTCCCATCTGTCACCTTTGGCCTATCACGTGCCCTGCAAGCCAGCCGGGCTGCTACGTCCTCTGACAGCCACCAGCACTACGCCCCCTAGGTCCCGTTCCATGACATTGCATGCCCTGCTGGCAGAGAGGGCTACTGCACCCACAATTCCCCTCTGTGTAACCAACGCTACGCCCCCTAGTGACCCACCTTCACTACATTTTATGTGTGTACGTGTGTGTGTACGTGTGTGGGCGTGCGTGTGTGTGTACGTACGTGTGTGGTGTGTGGCGTGTGTACGTGTGTTGTGCGTGCGTGTGTGTGCGTGCGTGTGTGTGTGTACGTGTGTGTGCGTGCGTGTGTGTGTACGTACGTTGTTACATATTTAAGTTTAATTCGAAGGCGAGCCCAAAGTAGCCCCAGGCTACTTTGGGCACGCCTTCCCATCAACCGGAGGCGAGGAATGGTGGTCGTGGTTACTTATGCCCCCACCGAAGATGAACATCCGTGGAGGGATGCAGGCAAAGCCGATGAGTCAGATGCCTTCTATGACCTCCTGTCACAGGTGCTGGCTAAAGTGGCCCCTCGGGATAGAGTCATCATGTTGGGTGACTTCAATGCCCGAGTTGGTCATGATACTGGCACCTGGCCTGGAGTGATTGGAGGGCATGGGCCAGATCAGCTCAATAACAACGGTAGGAGGCTGCTAGATTTTTGTGCAGCCCATGGGCTTGTAATTACCAACACGCTGTTCCGGCATCGGCGCATCCACACAACATCATGGATGCATGCCGGGTCCAAGCAAGAACATCTGCTGGACTACATAGTGACGGACCAGCGAATGCGAGCCCATGTCCTTGACACCAGGACCTACCGTGGAGCTGATCTGCCCTCTGACCATCGACTAGTCATCTGTAAGATGCGCCTGCCATTCTTCCACTCCGGTGGTGGGTGTACACCCAGGACCCCATTCCAACCTAAAGTGGCCTGGTCTCAGTTATCTGATGAAAGTTGCAAGCGAGAATTTCATCATCGCTTGCGGCTGGGATTGGCATCGTCCCCGACTCCTCCTGATGTCGAGGGTAAATGGGCGAGGTTTAGGACTGTGACTCATGCAGCTGCAATGGCTGCTTTGGGTACGCAGTCCAGACCTCCCCAGACACCCTGGATGACAGAGGAGTTGTTCACGATGGTTGAGAAAAAGCGACAGGCCCACTGTCATCGGCTACAGAGTCCCACGTCAGAGAATGAGGAGGCTTACCGCAGCCTTCGCTCGGAGGTTCGGAGAGCCGTGAGGCGCTGCAAGGATGGGTGGTGGTCGCGGGTTGCTGAGGAGATGGAGTCTGCCTCAGTGGCCCGTGATCACAAATCTCTATTTAACTCCATCAAAAAAGTAACCTGCAGCGCCACACCTATTACCATCATTAGGGGAAAAAACGGCGATCCAATTTCCGACCCCCAGGAACAGGTTCGCAGATTTGCTGAGCATTTCTGTGAGGTCCTGGGGGAGGGAAAATCCCTCAGCCAGGAAAACATCGTGGCACAAAGTGAGGATGACCCTGCTGAGGCTGCGGTGCCTCAAATATTGGATGAAGTCACCCCCTGTGAGTGGCTGGCTGAGGTGCCATCTGCTGAGGAAGTATTGAAGGCGATCCGGAGTCTGAGACCAGGAAAGGCAGCGGGCAGAGATGATCTTCCAAGCGAAATGCTGAGGGAGGGTGGCGTTTGTGCACAGACTGCCCTATATGACATCATAACAACAGTCTGGACCACTGGACGGGTTCCGCAGGATTGGAAGGATGCCCTGGTGGTCCCCCTTTTTAAGAAGGGGGACCGCACAGACTGTAACAACTACAGGGGCATCTCACTCCTCAGTGTGCCGGGAAAGGTCCTGGCAAGGATTATTCAGCATCGCCTTGCCAGGCACGCTGAGGAGAGGCTTGCGGAGCCCCAATGCGGTTTCAGGAAAGGGCGGTCCTGCACAGATGCCATATTTTCTGTCCGTCTGCTACAGCAGAGGTGTAGGGAATTCCAACAAGACCTACATCTCTGCTTTATTGACCTGGTCAAGGCCTATGATACCATCAGTAGGCCTGGGCTCTGGGTCGTTCTTCGTGCTTTTGGAGTACCTGACCCTCTGCTGACGATCATTAAGGACCTTCATAATGGTGAGCGGGCCCGGGTAAAACTACGTGGCCGGGAGTCAGAGCCATTCCCTGTACACCTTGGGGTGCGACAGGGATGTCCTCTGGCTCCCACATTATTTAACATCTATTTTGACCACGTAGTTCGTGAAGCCTTCAATAGCTGTACCGGGGGAATCTCCATATGGTACAGATATAATGGGAGGCTAATCGATGCCCGGGTGCGGTCAAGGGATGGCTCCCTATTGCTCAACCACGTTATGTATGCTGATGACTTGGTAATAGCTGCTCAGTCAGAGGAGGAGTTGGAGACGCTGCTGCTGAGACTGGAGCGTGCCACTAAGAGGTGGGGCCTTACCATCAGCCCCACCAAAACCAAGCACCTGCCTGGGTATTTTGTACCATCGGACACTCCACCCCCACAACTCCCAATCGGTGATGGGGCAGTTGTGGAGAGAGTGGAGAGTTTCCCATACCTGGGCAGTGTGCTTATGACTGGCACCAGTTTAACAGCAGAGGTCTCACTCCGAATCAGTCGAGCGGCAATATCTTTTCATCGGTTGCGTAACGCTGTGTGGAAGCTACCTGGTCTGTCGCTCCGCACTAAGCTTCAGGTCTTCTCGGCCACGGTCATTCCCTCCCTTCTCTACGCTTGCGAAACGTGGACCCCCCTAATGGAACATCTTCGCCGGTTAGAAACATTTAGGCTGGCCTGCCTACGATCCATCCTGGGTTTAACCAGACTGGATTGTGTGAGGAGCTCACAAATCCTTGAAAGATCTGGGCAGGGTCCCATCGGTGAGCTCCTCCGGCAGGCAAGGCTGCGATGGCTGGGTCATGTAGCCCGCATGCCCAGCCACCGCATGCCGAAACAGCTTTTGTTTGGCCGGATTGAGGGGGCTAAGCGGGCGCGGCACGGGCTAGAGAAGAGATGGAGTGATGTGGTACAGGAGGACGTGGAGCTGAGTGGACTTGCCGATGACTGGTACCAGCGGTGTCAAGATCGGCCTCTGTGGAGGAGGCTCGTGAAGGATGCTACTGGGCAGTTGGAGGCAGTCGCCCTCCAACAACAACGGAGGGCGGAGGAGCGACGCTCACAACAGCGAGCGGAGCGCCGGGTGGCTAAAGCACAGCAGGTTGGCACAGTAGGGGGCACAGGTGGTGCATCAGCCAGTCATCTCAGTCAGTCGACCCGTGGCACCTGGGTCTGCCCCGTGACCTCCTGCCAGCGGGCGTTCGACACTTCACGTGGCCTCAGGGTGCACATAGCCTGGCACAAGCGTCGTGGTGACGTCACCGCCACTTAGTGGCGAATGGCGGTTGTTGTTGTTGTTGTGTACGTACGTGTGTGTACCTGCGTGTGTGTGTACGTGTGTGTGTGTACGTGTGTGTACGTGCGTGTGTGTGTATACGTGTGTGTACATGTGTGCGTGCGTGTGTGTGTGTACATGCGTGTGTGTGTGTACGTGTGTGTGTGTACGTGTGCGTACGTGTGTGTGTGTACGTGTGTGCGTACGTGTGTACGTGTGTGTGTACGTGTGTGTGTGTGTGCGTACGTGTGTGTGTACGTGTGTGCGTACGTGTGTGTGTGTGTGTGCCTGTGTGCGTGCGTGTGGGTGTACGTACGTGTGTGGTGTGTGCATGTGTACGTGTGGTGTGCGTGCGTGTGTGTGCGTGTGTGTGTGTACGTGCGTGTGTGTGTGTGTACGTGCGTGTGTGTAAATGCGTGTGTGTACGTGTGTGTACGTGTGTGTACGTGCGTGTGTGTGTATACATGTGTGTACGTGTGTGCGCGTGTGTGTGTACATGTGTGTGTGTGCGTGTGTGTGTGTACGTGTGTGTGTGTGTGTGCGTGCGTGCGCACGTTGCGACGGTGGAGCAGGCTCCCCCGTCGCGAGCGGCACTGCCACGCTGGAGTTGCTGCTGAGCGATGTCAACGACAACGCCCCCACGGCTGCCGTGTGGCCGCGTGTACGTGTGTGTGTGTGTACGTGCGTTTGTGTGCGTGCGTGTGTGTACGTGTGTGTGTACTTGTGTGTGTGTGTGTGTGCGTGTGTGTACGTGTGTGTGTACGTGTGTGTGTGTGTGTACGTGTGTGTGTACTTGTGTGTGTGTACGTGTGTGTACGTGTGCGTGTGTGTGCGTGTGTGTACGTGTGTGTGTACATGTGTGTGTGTATGTGTGTGTGTGTATACATGTGTGTGTGTACGTGTGTGTACGTTTGTGTGTGTGTACGTGTGTGTGTGTACGTGTGTATGTGTGCGTGTGTGTGAGCAGGCTCCCCCGTCGCGAGCGGCACCGCCACGCTGGAGTTGCTGCTGAGCGACGTCAACGACAACGCCCCCACGGCCGCCGTGTGGCCGCGTGGGACCGCCGCGTGTCCCCGCACTGGCGTCGCCGTCGTCGCCTCGGACGCTGACGAGGACCCCAACGGCCGCCCCTTCCGCTTCCGGCTGGCGCCCGGCGGCGGCGGCGACGACGACTGGACGCTCCGCCAGGTCGACGGTGAGCGCTGCCGGGGGGGGGGGGGAATGCACCGCTCGGGAGATGGCGCTCGGCGTCGTCGTCGTCGTCATTGTCATCATCATTGTCGTCATCGTCGTCATCATCAACGTCGTCGTCATTGTCATTATCGACGTCGTCATCGTCATTGTTGTCGTCGTCATCGCCGTCATCGTCATTATGAACGTCGTCGTCATCGTCGTCATTGTCATCATTGTCGTCATCGTCGTCATCATCAACGTCGTCATCATTGTCGTCTTCTTTGGTTCTTTCGGTAAGTTCACGTAGAATGAGAATAAAATAATAAAATAACACATAACATTCTCATGACGTTTCGGCCACAGGTGAAAGGTACAGACCTGTCGGGACGACAGAGCTTCAATGAACGATGTTAAGATTTGTAGCGACTTTAAGCTGGTTGGGAGAAGTGAGGCACCTTGACAAAGGTGTTTACATATCAAATAGCTGAGGGATTAGCTTGTGACTGGTCACAGGAATGGCTATGTTAAAGTCAAAACCTACACATCCACAGAAGCAACTAGTAATTTAGCATTAAACAGCTAAGGGATTAGCTTGTGACTGGTCACAGAAATAGATGTTAAAGTTAAGGCCTACACATCCACAGAGCTTCAATGAACGCTGTTAAGATTCGTAGCGACTTTTAGCTGGTTGGGAGAGGTGAGACATCTTGACAAAGGGGTTAGCTTGTGCAAATAGCTGAGGGATTAGCTTTTGACTGGTCACAGGAATGGCTATGTTAAAGTCAAAACCTACACATCCACAGAAGCAACTAGTAATTTAGCATTGAAATAGCTAAGGGATTAGCTTGTGACTGGTCACAGAAATAGATGTTAAAGTAAAGGCCTACACATCCACAGAGCTTCAATGAACGCTGTTAAGATTCGTAGCGACTTTAAGCTGGTTGGGAGAAGTGAGGCACCTTGACAAAGGTGTTTACATATCAAATAGCTGAGGGATTAGCTTGTGACTGGTCACAGGAATGGCTATGTTAAAGTCAAAACCCCTCGATCCGGCCGAACAAAAGCTGTTTCGGCATGCGGTGGCTGGGCATGCGGGCTACATGACCCAGCCATCGCAGCCTTGCCCGACGGAGGAGCTCACCGATGGGACCTTGCCCAGATCTTTCAAGAATTTGTGAGCTCCTCACACAATCCAGTCTGGTTAAACCCAGGATGGATCGTAGGCAGGCCAGCCTAAATGTTTCTAACCGGCGAAGATGTCCCATTAGGGGGGTCCACGTTTCGCAAGCGTAGAGAAGGGAGGGAATGACCGTGGCCGAGAAGACCTGAAGCTTAGTGTGGAGCGACAGACCAGGTAGCGTCCACACAGCGTTACGCAACCGATGAACAGGTAGCTGCTCGACTGATTCGGAGTGAGACCTCTGCTGTTAAACTGTAGCCGGTCATAAGCACACTTCCCAGGTATGGGAAACTCTCCAATCTCTCCACAACTGCGCCGTCACCGATTGGGAGTTGTGGGGGTGGAGTGTCCGATGGTACAAAATACCCAGGCAGGTGCTTAGTTTTGGTGGGGCTGATGGTAAGGCCCCATCTCTTAGTGGCACGCTCCAGTCTCAGCAGCAGCATCTCCAACTCCTCCTCTGAATGAGCAGCTATTACCAAATCATCAGCATACATAACGTGGTTGAGCAATAGGGAGCCATCCCTTGACCGCACCCGGGCATCGATCAGCCTCCCATTATATCTGTACCATATGGAGATTCCCCCGGTACAGCTATTGAAGGCTTCACGAACTACGTGGTCGAAATAGATGTTAAATAATGTGGGAGCCAGAGGACATCCCTGTCGCACCCCAAGGTGTACAGGGAAAGGTTCGAACTCCCGGCCACGTAGTTTTACCCGGGCCCGCTCACCATCATGAAGGTCCTTAATGATTGTGAGCAGAGGGTCAGGTACTCCAAAAGCACGAAGAACAACCCAGAGCCCAGGCCTATTGATGGTATCATAGGCCTTGACCAGGTCAATAAAGCAGAGATGTAGGTCTTGCTGGAATTCCCTACACCTCTGCTGTAGCAGACGGACAGAGAATATGGCATCTGTGCAGGACCGCCCTTTCCTGAAACCGCATTGGGGCTCCGCAAGCCTCTCCTCAGCGTACCTAGCAAGGCGATGTTGAATAATCCTTGCCAGGACCTTTCCCGGCACACTGAGGAGTGAGATGCCCCTGTAGTTGTTACAGTCTGTGCGGTCCCCCTTCTTAAAGAGGGGGACCACCAGGGCATCCTTCCAATCCTGCGGAACCCGTCCAGTGGTCCAGACTGTTGTTATGATGTCATATAGGGCAGTCTGTGCACAAACTCCACCTTCCCTCAGCATTTCGCTTGGGAGATCATCTTTGCCCGTTGCCTTTCCTGGTCTCAGACTCCGGATCGCCCTCATTACTTCCTGAACAGATGGCACTTCAGCCAGCCACTCACAGGGGGTGACTTCTTCCAATATTTGAGGCACCGCAGCCTCAGCAGTGTCATCCTCACTTTGTGCCACGATGTTTTCCTGCCTGAGGGATTTTCCCTCCCCCAGGACCTCACAGAAATGCTCAGCAAATCTGCAAACCTGTTCCTGGGGGCCGGAGATTGGATCACCGTTTTTTCCCGTAATGATGGTAATAGGTGTGGCACTGCAGGTTACTTTTTTGATGGAGTTAAATACAGATTTGTGATCGCGGGCCACTGAGGCAGACTCCATCTCCTCAGCAACCCGCGACCACCACTCATCCTTGCAGCGCCTCACGGCTCTCCGAACCTCCGAGCGAAGGTTGCGGTAAGCCTCCTCATTCTCTGACGTGGGATTCTGTAGCCGATGACAGTGGGCCTGTCGTTTTTTCTCAACCATCCTGAACACCTCCTCTGTCAGCCAGGGTCTCTGGGGAGGTCCTGACCACGTACCCAAAGCAGACATTGCAGCCGCATGAGTCACAGTTCTAAACCTCGCCTATTTACCCTCGACATCAGGAGGAGTGGGGGACGATGCCAACCCCAGCCGCAGGCGATGATTAAATTCTCGCTTGCAACTTTCATCAGATAACCGAGACCAGGCCACTTTTGGTTGGAATGGGGTCCTGGATGTACACCCACTACCGGAGCGGAAGAATGGGCAGCGCATCTTACAGATGACAAGTCGATGGTCAGAGAGCAGATCAGCTCCACGGTAGGGCCTGGTGTCAAGGACATGGGCTCGCATCCGCTGGTCCGGCACTATGTAGTCCAGCAGATGTTCTTGCTTGGACCCGGCATGCATCCATGATGTCGTGTGGATGCGCCGATGCCGGAACAGCATGTTGGTAATTACAAGTCCATGGGCTGCACAAAAATCTAGCAGCCTCCTACCGTTGTTATTAAGCTGATCCGGCCTATGCCCT
The DNA here is from genome assembly GCF_048934315.1 of Petromyzon marinus. Taxonomy (NCBI): domain Eukaryota; kingdom Metazoa; phylum Chordata; class Hyperoartia; order Petromyzontiformes; family Petromyzontidae; genus Petromyzon; species Petromyzon marinus. The sequence goes on from NW_027422749.1 coordinate 75,822, forward strand.
CCAATCACTCCAGGCCAGGTGACAACATCATGACCAACTCGGGCATTGAAGTCACCCAACAAGATGACTCTATCCCGAGGGGCCACTTTGGCCAGCACCTGTGACAGGAGGCCATAGAAGGCATCTGACTCATCGGCTTTGCCTGCATCCCTCCACGGATGTTCGTCTTCGGTGGGGGCATAAGTAACCACGACCACCAATCCTCGCCTCCGATTGATGGGAAGGCGAGCCCAAAGTAGCCTGGGGTTTACAGCTTCCCACACCTCACCGCCACGCTCCCACGCCCCCTTCATTTTTTTGTTCAAAATAAGAGCCACACCCTGTTTGGCAGTCTCCTGCCCCGAGTAGAGAACTGTCCACCCCTCAAGGTGGCAGGAGCCAGAACCGATACACCGGACCTCCTAAATGCCACAGAGATCCAGGCGGTACCGATCCAGCTCCCGACAGAGGAGTGGTAGCCTCTCCAGGGGTAATGCTGCACTGCCCTGGTGGCAATGCAGGTTACGCAACAGCGCGTAGTTAACACCTCTACATCACCTCCTCCTTCGGAAGCTCCAGCCGTCCTGGCTGCAACAATGGGAAACTCCGAAATTACCAACGGTAGAAGAATTGTGAGTGTGCCTCACGAACAACAAAAACAAGAACAATAAAACTCCTATAAATGCCCCCCTTAACAACATAACGTATGTACAAGGCACTAGACATGCCAAAGAACATCATAACAACCGGCGAGATTTCGCGCGCGTGTGTTTCGCGGGACCATCGTAGGGGATGGCAGGCTTTGTCGGCGGCACAAGGGAAGGAGGAGGATGAGCAAGAGCATCCGGTGGGCCTTTAGGCATCTCCACACGGACACCTGCTGCTCCACGGTCCATTGAGGTCGAACGTGGCCTGCATGGAGCCGTCACTCCCGCGTCATCTGCAGGAGGAATGACACGCCTGCGCTGTGGATTAGGCACCAATGGGACAACATCTGGCTCGTCGGACGCGTCGCACACTCGGCCCCCGTGTCGTGTGTGTTGTGGAGGGACGCGTGGCGTGACCAAGGGTTTCAACCGAGAGGGGTGAACGCACCAGCGACGCCGTCCCCAGCGAATTTTAACACATTGGGGACGCAGGACTTCCACTACCTCAACCGGGCCTCACCATGGTCTGAGGAGTTTGGCCGACGTGGACACCGGCACCTGGGGGCAGTGGAGCCATGCCCTGTCTCCCGGTGCCCACGGATGCGTGTATGTCCGAGGGTCACGCAGTCGCAAATTCGCCCGTTGGCGGGAAGCAGAATTTTCAATGGCGGCCTCCCGTGCCTCGGCCAACTTACGGAGGCTGAATCGCAAGTGGTCAACGAGCTTTGACTTTTGCGGTGGCTGTTTGATTTCCAGCCGAACGTCGGCGGGAGGAAAGGCATCCCTGCCGTACATTAGAAAGAACGGGGAAAATCCCGTCGCCGCGTGAGGTGCCATACGGTATGCGGCGAGGACCCCCGGAACCTACAAGTCCCAATCGCGGTGGGATTCATCGACTTGATGGCATAACATAGCGGTGAGAGTTCTATGAAGGTGCTCCACCATGCCGTCGGTCTGGGGATGGTAGGGCGAAGTGCGCACTTTCTTAGTGCCCAACAGGCGGCACACATCATTCAGCAAGGCTCCCGAAAAATTTCTTTCCTGATCGGTCAGCAACCGTTCTGATGCGCCCTTGTCCAGGACGTAGCCCTGAACAAAGGCGTCCACAACGGCCGCCGCCGACTGGTTGGGGAGGGCTCAGGCCATAGGCCACCGCGTAAAATACTCTACCCCAACCAGAAGGTACTTATTACCCCGTGGCGTAGTAGGAAAAGGGCCCAAAATATCGAGAGCCACCAACTCATTTATACGAGAGACCGAAATGGGTTGCAGGGGTGGACATGCCGGTTTAGCCGGCGGTTTACGTTGCGCGCAATGGGTGCATCCCAGCAAAATGTCAGTGACGTCGCGCAGCATGCCCGGCCAGAAAAATTGCAACCGCAACAACCCAATGGTCTTATGAACACCCAGATGCAATAAACGCTCATGCGCCGCCCATACGGCTTTGCATCGCAAGGCGGACGGCACGACGATTTTATGTTGACACGAGTCAGCATCCCAATGCATCAACAAGCCGTGCTTCATGACGAATGAATTAAATTTGCCCTGTCTTGGAGCCGCATTATTCGCGTGGCGACGCAACCTCAGTAACGACATGTCATCACTCTGGTGCCGACCCCATTCGGCCAAAGTTAGCCCCAGCAAATCGTCACTGGCCATTGGATCTGCATGATCCGACATCGGCGCTGAGGCGGCGGGAAGCGCGGCTGACACCGTTGTGAGAGGCGTGACGTGCAGTGGCGGCTTACAACGGCCCGAGCCCAAAAAACATGCACATTTTTGAGCCAGCGGGAGGCGAGACAACGCATCGGCATTTGTGTGTTGTGCACCCCTACGGTAAGTGACATTGAAATCGTACTCCTGAAGGACTTCGAGCCACCGAGAAAGCAGCCCGGACGGTTGGTCAACCCGCGGAGCGTACTGTAAAGCCGAATGATCAGATCGCACGGTAAAATGATGACCATACAGGTACGGCCTGTATTGTTGAATAAAAAAAACAATGGCCAGCAGCTCACGTCTGGTCACACAGTATCTTTGTTCAGCAAGAGACAAGACTCTGCTACCATAGGCAACAACCCTTTCAATGCCATCAACTTTTTGGGACAGAACACCCCCAATCCCCGTATTGCTAGTGTCGGTGTCCAACACGAATGGCACGGAAAAATCGGGGTACGCAAGGGACGGTGCCGCTACGAGCGCGTTCCGCAAGGAGTCGAAAGCGGCCTGTTCTGCGTCCCCCCAATGAAACGCCACCCCTTTTGACGTAAGGGCGTGGAGCGGCTTGGCAATCGTCGCGAAGCCAGCAACAAACCGGCGGTAGTACGACGCAAAACCAATAAAACTATGAACATTGCCCGCAGATGTAGGGGTCGGCCAATGTTGAACACATTTGGTTTTTTCAGGGTCGGTAGAGATGCCCAAGCGGCTAACTATGTGGCCCAGATAGCGCACAGACTCACACAGAAGATGACACTTCTGCGGCCGGAATTTCAAGTTAGCGGCCCGCATTTTCAAGAAGACAGCACTCAACCGTTCGATGTGTTCGCCGAACGTGCGGTTAAAGACGATGACGTCGTCAAGATAAATGAGACATGAGTCCCACTGGAGCCCAGCGAGGACCAGCTCCATGCGCCTCTGGAACGTCCTGGGGCCGAGTGGAGACCCATGGGCAATCTATTAAACTCGAAAAGGCCCTGTGGTGTCCGAAAAGCAGTCTTAGGTTTTGACGCTTCGTCGAGGGGGAGTTGCCAAAACCCCGACAGAAGGTCCAAGGTGGAGAAATAGTGCGCCCCTGCCAGGGCATCCAATGACTCGTCTATACGAGGGAGAGGGTAGGCGTCCGCTACCGAGATTTTATTTAGGCGCCGAAAATCAACGCAAAAACGGAGACTGCCATCGTGCTTTTTGACCAGCACTATTGGAGCACCCCAGGGACTAGTGGAGGGAGAAATTATATCGGCCTCCAGCATGTCATCCACAGCCGATTTAACATGCTGTTTCTCCGCCGGGCTAAGCCGAAATGGGTTTTGTCGAATCGGGGCAGCGTCACCAGTATCAATGTGGTGACGCAGCAGCTTGGTACAGCCAATATCAAATTTAGATTTACTGAAGATATCGGAAAATTCTCGCAGAAGAGCGCGCAATTTAATTCGCTGCGAATGAGACAGATCACCCGTGTCTGTGCAAAGCGCGTCCAACCATCTCTCATCCGATTCGGAAGGAGGTGGGACCTGCGGCGTGTCATGCACGTGTCCCACGACTCCGGTCCCCAACGGCACTGGGGTCGCGTCAGCGAGCACAGTTCCTTGTGGAATGACGGTTGTGGACAATCCGACATTCAAAACCTGCAAGAACGGCTCCCTGTCGGCTGCTACGAGGGTCTGTGCAGCCACCAAATCTAACCCCTTAGCAGCTGCGTTTGAAGGCCTCAGCAAAATGCCATGTGCCGAGGCCTCCGGGCTAGCGGTTTTTTAAGTTGCAAGGGCACGAGCATTTGTGTCCCTGGTGGAATGCGGACTGTGCTCGCGACAAACGCCTGCACCGAGGCACTAGCCATGCGCGGATGTGAGGGTGTGGGCAAGAACGCCATCCGCCGACCCGACGGGAGTTTGATGCAGCCTTGATCTACATGGATCTTAATAGGCATTTTCGCGAGAAAATCAGTGCCTAACAAACACGGCACGGCAAGGGAAGAAGAGACCAAAATAGGCCCTGCCAATTTAATGTCTCCAATCGAAATTTGCGCCCGAATTTGCCCGATAATGCCCAGCGAACTGCCATTAGTGGCGAAACACGGGATAGAAACCCGTTCCAAGGGGCGGCATCGTACGGGCAGTATATTGTGAATCAAATCCGAAATGATCGTAGCTGACGCGCCAGTATCGACTAACACGCGAAATTCCACACCCTCGATTGATCCGACAACCACGGACGAACCTGCCGTCGCCGCGACTACCCTATGGGCCAACTCAGACCACTGCCCAGGTCTGAGTGGCCGCGAACAAACGCCAGAATACCCCCCATCACACGCCGAATCGCGAGCCCTTCTTATGGTGCGTTGCGGTGTGTATGGTGTGAATGAGGGCCGAGCGTGAGAGGCGTCGCGACTTGCCTGGTTTTGCCGCGATGCCGTGGACGTCCTGTAGTCCTGGCCCCGGGATGCGGAGGGGCGTTGTCGAGGCGCACGGCAGTCAGAGAAGATGTGGCCTCGTTGGCCACAGTTGAAGCACGTCACGTCGCCGCGTGGAGAAGGCCGTCCCCGCTGCTGGTCGTTGCGGCGACCAGCGTGGTCGGACGATCGCCGGCCCGTTGACCTGGTCGCCATGAAGGCCCGGTCGGGGGAGAACTCGGCGTCCCTGCTAGCAGGCTCCGACGTCGAAGCCGAGGCGGCGATGGTCGATTCCGTGTGGAGCAGCAGATGTGCGTGGATGCACCGAGCGGCTCGTAGCGAGCACATACTGTCGTCATCCACCACTTGGATGACGATGCGCAGCTCGCGCGCCAGCTCCAGCATCTTCTGGAGAATGATGGCGTCGATGGCCTCGTCGTCCATGCGAGGGTAACCCACTCTTGCCATCGCCAGTAGAGCGGTCCGGAATGCCAACGGAGACTCTTTAGGGCGGCGTCGCCTGTCGTAAAATCGGCTGTGGACGTCGGATGGAGGCCCGTAGACGTCGGACATCCGTCGTAGGGCCGATTGAAGAGTCGCCCTTTTATGCCTGGGGATGGTGAGGAGCGAGGCGAGAGCGTCGTCGTCCAGAGTGGCTGGTAGCGCTCGGAGCGCCTGTGCGTCCGACCAGCCCACCGTCTCTTGGTGGCTCAGGAAGCGATGCTGGAACACCGCCCAGTCGCCCCCTTCAGATGTGAATTCCCGGAAGATGGGCAGGCATTGTTGGAGGGCGGACGTCGTCTCCTCCTCAGCTTGCACCGTCTCGAGCCGGAGATCGGCGATTTCCCGGCCGATAGAGTCTATTGTACCGTGTCGGTACAGTGATGACGCGGCGTCTGCTGAGGAACTTGAATTCGCAGCATCGCATGCTGATGACGTTGCGGGTTTTGATTGGCCCCCCGCGTTCCCAGGATGCCCCTGGCTTCCGCTTCCGGCGGGATCACGTGGTTCTCCGGCGGGAAAATAAAAATGTCCGCCCCGGCCGATGGCGGGAACGTCTGCCGGCGGTTGACTCGGCCTGCCCGCGACCTCCAAGTTGATCTCGAGAATGGAGGCCGCGGCATGTAGGAGTTGAGCGAGACGGCCGTGTGCTGCCCTGAGTCCGTTCCCCATTGCAGGGGGAGCGACCGGCTGCTCAACCGGTGGCTGGGCGGCCGTCAACGCGGCAGCATTTTCAGTGGAGCTGGCGGTGCTTGCAGGTGAGACAGCGTTTTCTTCGTTCTGGCTCCGCGCGTGGGCTGAACTTCTGGTTTCCATTTCCAACCACTCCTGACACCAGTTGTAGTGTTGTAAGGACGAGCAGACTTCTTAAGGAGGCACACTGTTTATTGTATTATTTCCTTATACAATGCTTAACACACACAGAGGGATATTCGGTCCCCTCATCCGATACCCTAGGGAGGTACAGCCTCTGGACTTGGCGGGACTCACACGTCTACTGCTAACCTCCTTGATACCTAAGGAGGTACAGCCTCCGGACTTGGCGGGACTCACACGTCTACCGCTAACCTCCTTGATACCTAAGGAGGTACAACCTCCGGACGTGGCGGGACTCACACGTCTACCGCTATCCTAGTCCTCCGGCTAGGACCTAGGGGAGGCTATCTGACCCACCGCTGGCCCGGTGGGTCCTGACCACTGGGTATGCCGAGCCTTAGCCCTTAGAAGGGCTGGGAGGCTGGTCCAGGGTCCTAGCTAGGCTTCAGCCTAGTCTTCTGTCTTCGTGCAGGGAGAGAACTCCCCGAGATCCGTTGGGTCACCCGTCTTATACCCCTTCGTGGCCAGGTAGAACCAATCATACATTCCCACGTGGAACCGTCTGATTGGTTCGTACTAAACCCTGGCTACGATCCGTTTCACCTCCACTGACCCCAACCGTTGTACCCAGGGGTAATGCTGCACTGCCCCGGTGGCAATGCAGGTTACGCAACAGCGCGTAGTTAACACCTCTACATATATTTAAGTTTAAGTCATAGTTTCGCGGTAATTTTTTGAAGGTGGAGGGGTTACCAGCCCCTCTACCCATCCAGAGCCCCTGTTTAGCCCCTGTGGTGGTCACAGACGCCATGAGGGGAGGAACCAATCGGAATTGGTCCTCCCCCCACAGCACTGTCCACGACAGAGTTGCCCGTCCGGCACCGTGAGGAGGTAGGGGGTTGAACACCATCACCACCATCATCACACCACTCACTTGAACATCACCATCACAACACTCACTTGAACATCATCACCATCACACACCACTCACTTGAACACCATCACCACCATCACACACCACTCACTTGAACACCATCACCACCGTCACACACCACTCACTTGAACACCATCACCACAATCACCATCACACACCACTCACTTGAACACCATCACCACCATCACACACCACTCACTTGAACCACCATCACACACCACTCACTTGAACCATCACCATCACCACCATCACAACACTCACTTGAACACCATCACACACCACTCACTTGAACATCACCACCATCACAACACTCACTTGAACATCATCACCATCACACACCACTCACTTGAACACCATCACCACCATCACCACCATCACACACCACTCACTTGAACACCATCACCATCATCACACACCACTCACTTGAACCACCATCACACACCACTCACTTGAACCATCACCATCACAACACTCACTTGAACACCATCACACACCACTCACTGGAACATCACCACCATCACACACCACTCACTTGAACACCATCACACACCACTCGCTTGAACATCACCACCATCACCACCATCACACACCACCCACTTGAACACCATCACCATCACACACCACTCACCTGAACATCACCACCATCACCACCATCACACACCACTCACTTGAACCACCACCGCTGCGCCTGCAGAGTTTGCATGCGGCCGATGCCGATGAGATGTCACCTCCGTACGACTCGCTGGCCGTCTTCGCGTACGAGGGCTCCGGCTCCGAGGCCGGCTCACTGAGCTCGCGAGCTCACTGAGCTCCTCACTGAACTCCTCACTGAGCTCCTCACTGAGCGGCTCCTCACCGTGGGACGCCGATCACAGCCACGGAGTCCTGGACACGTGGGGGCCGAACTTCTTCCAGAATCTGTCGGACTTCCACAAGCTGGCGGACTTGTACGCTGGCGACTCAGACTGAGAACATCCACCACTACCACTACTACCACTATCACCACTACTACTACACTCACTACTACCACTGCAACTACCACTACCACCACTATCACCACTACTACTACCACTATCACCACTACCACCACTACTACCACTATCACCACTACTACCACTACTATTACACTCACCACTACTACCACTATTACCACTACCACTACACTCACCACTACTACTACCACTACCACCACTACTACCACTATCACCACTACTACCACTACTATTACACTCACCACTACTACCACTATTACCACTACAACTACACTCACCACTACTACTACCACCACCACTATTACCACTACTACCACTACACTCACCACTACTACTACCACTACCACCACTACTACCACTACTACTACCATCACTATCACCACTACCACCACTACCACCACACCCACCACTACCACCACTACCACCACACCCACCACTACCACCACACCCACCACTACCACCACACCCACCACTACCACCACTACTACCACTATCACCACTACTACCACTATTACCACCACACCCACCACTACCACCACTACTACCACTATCACCACTACTACCACTACTACTACCACTACTACCACTACCACCACTATCACCACTACCACCACTACCACCACACCCACCACTACCACCACTATCACCACACCCACCACTACCACCACACCCACCTCACGTCCTGCTGCTGCTGATGTTTCAGTTCTGTTTTTAATCCACCCTTGAGGACAAGAGCGTCGTTTGATTATCAGGGGCGTAGTTTAATTATTATAAATTAAAAACTTTAGCTTGATTGATCACTTGCACTGCTGAGGAAGGACACCACCGTGACACTCGTCAAGGAACAACAACACATCGTACGGTCCACACGATGTACCGCACAAGCAGCAGAGCAATCCCGTACCGTAATGCCGTACCACCGTGCTCTCAACCTTGCGGGGTAGGCAGAGACTGCTAGTCACGGTGGCTAGGAGATGAACCCACGACCTCCTGGTACGCAGGAGGTCGTGGGTTCACCTTGACACGGCCTCCTGCTGCTGCTGTATTTGGAGTTTGCGCGTCTCCCCATGGCAGTGCGAGTTTTCTCCTGGTGCTCCGGTGTTTTCCCCCGCTCCGCATTTAGAAACAACGTCTCTACGGGATGTTTATTTTTCGTGAGCATTTAGCTGCTGCTGTAAGTGTTCCACGCGTTGAGTTATCGCTTCTCTGTTTTTGTTATATACATGTGTACCCGGAAAAATAAAAAAATAAACGTTTCTCAGTATCGCGGTCACAGCGCGCGCCCCTTGTACCGCGATGTTCGCGAACGTCACCGACTCTAAACGGCGCTTTTTTTTCGCGCCCGTCCGTTTAAGAAGGGGGGGGTCAGGTCGTCGCGTCGAGTTTAAAATGTTTGTTCACGCACCGCCCCCCTCCGGTCCTTCACTCGAGGCTGAAGACGACCTAGGGGATCGATTTTCCGGAGCTCAGCCACGTGCAGCTCCGACCTCATCGAAACCGGTGATGTCAACAACGCCGAAAGTTGCGAAGGGCCGAGTTGACACTCGCGACGGGGTTTCACGAACTTGCGACCTTTCCCAACGTATTTCCTCACGTCGAACAATCAAAAAAAAGGGCACGGAATTACTCGCAGATTTTAAGCGCTTTAATTTCGAGCGTACACTTGACGTCGCCCTTACGAGACGGCACTCGATGAAGCGATATTACAGCAACGAACAGAACAAAATGAACATTTACTTTACAATCGCAACTTATATAATACCACGAAAGTCCACGCCCGCCAGTGACGTTATACTGCTCCTGTTCTGTCAAGCGTGTTTATTAAACAGTTTATGGCCAGTTCATTGCTACTGACGTGAACCATGTGTTGCCTATTCCGAATTACCCAGCTTGTTGTTTCACGTCTTGAATGGCGTAGCCTTCAAAAGTCGACCTACACACAGTTCGCTCTTCATTGCAAGGCCCGCAAGCCACTAGCGGCCACTGATGGGCCTTTAGCGCGGCCCTCTGACGTGCGCCCCCCCCCCCCCCCCGACAATACACAAATGTGAAAACACCCCCCCCCCATCATCATCATGCTGCTGTCAACCCCAGCTGTGGTTTCAAATGTGTGGCCGCCCAACTCAAACTTATAGGCGAAAGTGTCTCCCCCCTCCTCTCTGAAAATTGGTGAGAAACACTTTTATTATTCTTGGTTCTTTTGGTAAAGTCACCACCGCGTAGAAGGGAAACAGTAAAATAATAAAAATATATAAAACAAAATTCTCACGGCGTTTCGACTGCAACACAATCAATCATCATCAGGTGTGAAAACCACAGCAATAAATTTTTTTCAAATTTTCTTGCTATGGTTTTCACACCTGATGACGATTGCTTTGTGTTGCAGTCGAAACGTCGTGATAATTTTATTGTTTTATATTTTTATTATTTTATTGTTTCCCTTCTACGTGGTGACTTTACCGAAAGAACCAAGAATATGAATCCCTGCAGTCACGAAAGCTTTAAATCAACAGAAAAAACACTTACTTAAAACTGAACACCCAAAATATTTTAACCGCGGTGGCTAAAAGTCTCCACCCTGGCCACCATTTCGCCAAGAACATTGAACGCAAAACAACGTTAAAACAACGTTAAAACAACGTCGCTCAAAAAAACACTCTGACTTAATCCTCAGGTTCAAAAGCGTAGACATCTGGATCCTAAAACCAGTCAAAGATGTTGCCGCACTCTATTGCAGGAGGCTTGCTGGGAGGTAACGCAGAGATCATCCTCCCTCGTTTGACCTTTCTTCTCGACGCAGCTTTTCTTGAGATCTCGCTCGCCTGTGACAAATGAACACATCGAAGACGCCACAACAACACCGCCATCGTCAACAGTCACAAAGATGCGGGACGCAAACGCAGAGGCGCTCACAAAGAACCACGGCGAGATGCTCCCTTGGGATTACACTGAGAGATGGTGAAAGGAACAACGTTTTCGTTGTCCATCCACCCGCACCTTCGATTAGCACAGTTGGCTACGCACGGTGGTGCCAAAGTAGTTCAACACGTACACACGCACGTACGCACGCACGTACACACACACGCACGGACAACACGAGGGTCAGATAATGTACACAGGGTTCGTGGCTACGCACGGTGGTGCGAAAGTAGTTCAACACACGTACTGCACGGACAACACGAGGGTCAGATAATACACACGGGGGTTTCGTGACATCGTTCAAACTGTTGAGAGAAGCCACCTTGGGCAGGAGAGGGACGATGGGACGATGGCCAAGGAAAAAACGGACCGGAGTGGCATCCAACGGAAGATACTCGACCGAGGCAGCGACAACCGAGGAGATGGAGCGATGAATTGAGCCCCGCGTGCACAGGCGCTAAGTGTGGATCATTATAGATCTGCAGGATCGCGAGAGAGGTGGCGATTGCGCGGGGAGGCCTCCGTCCGGAAAGTGGAATGATTACGGCTGATGGGAGTCTTCATGCCACAAAAACGAGAATGTAGAAGCGTGAAAACGAGGGCACCAAGCATGTGACACGAACACAATATTATTGTAAACATTAAACAGCATTTACATAAAAGGGGGGGGGGGAGCACTCAAAAGCTCCACACTGATAGATTCAAGAATCCATTGCTATGCTGCCATCTCCTGACCACCTCGTAGGCCAAGCCTGGTAGTCCCCGGCAGTCTCCCATGCAAGTATTGCACCGGCTAATTCCTGCTTAGTGTCTGAGATCTGACAAGAGTGGGCCCATTTAAAGATCGGTCAAAATTGTTGGCTTGAATGGGTGGGTGACCAATCGGGTGACTGGCATTGACGCTGCAATACGCGGACTAGGAATGAGAGCGACCACCTAGAAGCAATGCAATGAGATAAGTAGACAATAGAAGTGACGCTGCAATACGCGGACTGGGAATGAGACGCCTAGAAGCAATGCAATGAGATAAGTGGACAATAGAAGTGACGGTGCAGAGCTGCAATTGCTGGCTCATGCCACACTGCAGGCAGAATGAGTTCTACAGGGGGTGAGCGGCGCTGTCCACGACGTCTTGGAAGGAGTTCTACAGAGGGTGAGCGGCACTGTCCACGACGTCTTGGAAGATGGTGGGAGTAGCCGCAACTTGACCCCACCACACACAACCAGCCGATCGATTAAATGGCGCACCCATTTATCCAGAATGAGAAGTTGTATTTATATTGGAGGAATCCGATGAGCTATGAAGCCGTTTTTCACAGATGTCCGGTACTATTAACTATTTTTTTTATTTTACCAGGTAAGGCCCACTGAGCTGTATAGCTCTCGTTCAGAAGTGACCTGGCCACAAATGATAGCTCGACCAAGTGGCTTATCACGTGGAAATGTATAGCAGCCAAATACTCTAAAAAGCCACGTTTTTAAATGTGTAGGGAACAATCGGAGGACCTGGAGAAAAATCCACGCAACCACGTGGAGAACACGCAAGCTCCAAATATACAGCAGGCGTCAGAGTCGGCATGGAATCCACGACCTCCTGTATGCCAGGTGAGGCCGTTAACATTTCTACACCGGTAAGAAGGCCATGTCAGACGTCACAACAGCAAACAATACAAGAACACCACAATAGGAGTGCAAAGTATAGGAGAGGTTAAAAAAATGAATAAAACAATATAAACAAAAAAAACTAAACCATTTTGATCTTACTCTTTGTTTTTTTCGGTAAAGTCACGTAGGTAAAAAAAATCAATAAAATAAAAATAAATGAAAACCAAATTTTTTTAAAATCTCAGCAGGTAAGGCCCATTGAACGATGAGCTTCTTTTAGAGCGGCGAACTGGCCACAGACGGCAGCTCTAAGAAGCGGCTTGCCGCGTGAAACGTTGCTGGAGAGCAACAATGATCTTTTGGAGTGAGAGACAAAAGTGCGTTACGTCGTGGGCATTGTTGAAACCGCAGCGCCCAGGGAGATCAAGCCGGATTGCAAGCGAAGCGCACTCATTCTAGATTGGAAGTTGTCGTGACTGCAAAGGATCCACACACTCTGGCTCTTTCGGTAAAGTCACGTAGGTAAAGAAAATTAAAATAAAGGTTAAAAATAAATTAAACCACGACGTTTCGATCGCGACACAAAGCGGTCATCATCAGGCAAAGGGGTCAGCCTCTAAAGGCAAAGTGTTTGTGAAGGTTTGGGGATGGGAGGCATAGCCCAAGTGTAGCAACAACACCAGAAGCACGGGCGGTGCACGAGTGCCAATGTAGCAACAATGTAGCAACAATGCAGCAACAATGTCGCAACAATGTAGCAACAATGTATCAACAATGCCAATGTAGCAACAATGCAACAAGATTGCAATACAGCAACAATGCCAATGCAGCAACAATACCAATGCAGCAACAATGCCAATGTAACAACAATGCTAATGCAGCAACAATGCCAATGTAACAACAATGCCAATGTATCAACAATGCCAATGTAGCAACAATGCCAATGTAGCAGCAATGCCAATGTAGCAACAATGCCAATGTAGCAACAATGCCAATGTAGCAACAATGCCAATGTAGCAGCAATGCCAATGCAGCAACAATGCCAATGTAGCAACAATGCCAATGCAGCAACAATGTAGCAACAATGCCAATGTAGCAACAATGCCAATGTAGCAACAATGGATCAACAATGCCAATGTAGCAACAATGCCAATGTAGCAACAATGCCAATGTAGCAACAATGCCAATGTAGCAACAATGCCAATGTAGCAACAAAACCAATGTAGCAACAATGCCAATGTAGCAACAATGTCAATGTAGCAACAATGCCAATGTAGCAACAATGTCAATGTAGCAACAATGCCAATGTAGCAACAATGCAACAACAATGCCAATATAGCAACAATGCAACAACAATGCCAATGTAGCAGCAATGCCAATGCAGCAACAATGCCAATGCAGCAACAATGCCAATGTAGCAGCAATGCCAATGTAGCAACAATGCCAATGTATCAAACAATGCCAATGTAGCAACAATGCCAATGCAGCAACAAAACCAAACGCTGGGGATGCGGGGGGGGGGGGGGGGGGAATTAACTAGGAAATTAAATAGTCTAGAACCCGGCAGATATGATGGAACAACCAAAAACATCTTCTTGGTTCTTTCAGTAGTCACGTAGAAGGGAAATAATAAAATAATACAAATAAAACAATGATTTTCGTATTGTTTTATTTTTACCGAAAGAACCAAGATTATTAATCCAATACTATACAGGCATATCCTTGACAACTTCATAGCAACACCTGATATCGTTAGCAGACCCCACAAGGTATATTTAGCATCTGCCACAAACAATTTTGCAAGAATTTAAAGTGTAGTGGTAAAGCCTCACTCGGATTGTGTCCGTGTCATCGTCATCGGAGTCACCTGACCCCTCGGCATCAAAAAGGTTCTGAGGAAAATGTAAACAGTGATTAGCACAAATAAACTTGGGCATCTTCAGAGGTCTAATCAATTTCTAGGTTCACCTCCTCCAACCACATCTTGCACACCGCGTGCACTGCAGCCACGACCAATTTCATTCCACAAATGCCTCAATGACGTAGCTGCTGCACTTGGCACAGCCACGTTTCAAAGCTGCCTGAGTCGTTTCAAGGCCCCGGTTACAGTTATTCAGTTGAGGAAATTGTTTCCATTAAAAATCAAGTCACTTGAAGTAATCAATCCCATTCATTAAAACAGCTCATTCAGGGGGGGGGGGAGGGGGGGCGACGTTTCGGCCACAACACAAGCAGCCATCCTCAGGTGAAGGAACATAACTGTCTGGACGACAGCGCTCCAGTGAACACCGCTAAGCTTGGCAGCGTCTTTTAAGCTGGGTGGGAGGAGCAGAGCCCCTTGACAAAGGAGTTTACATATCAACAGAGGAATTTATCATTGAAGTAGCTAAGTTAATGTGAGAGATTAGCAGGATGTTAATGTGAGGAATGAGCATGTAACTGGGAGATTAGCATGATGTTAGTGTGAGGAATTAGCATGTAACTGGGAGATTAGCAGGATGTTAGTGTGAGGAATTAGCATGTAACTGAGAGATTAGCAGGATGTTAATGTGATGAATTAGCATGTAACTGGGAGATTAGCATGATGTTAATGTGAGAAATTAGCATGTAACTGGGAGATTAGCATGATGTTAGTGTGAGAAATTAGCATATAACTGGGAGATTAGCATGATGTTAGTGTGAGGGATTAGCATGTAACTGGGAGATTAGCATGATGTTAATGTGAGGAATTAGCATGTAACTGGGAGATTAGCATAATGTTAATGTGAGGGATTAGCATGTAACTGGGAGATTAGCAGGATGTTAATGTGAGGAATTATCATGTAACTGGGAGATTAGCATGATGTTAATGTGAGGAATTAGCATGTAACTGGGAGATTAGCATAATGTTAATGTGAGGGATTAGCATGTAACTGGGAGATTAGCAGGATGTTAATGTGAGGAATTATCATGTAACTAGGAGATTAGCATGATGTTAATGTGAGGAATTAGCATGTAACAGGGAGATTAGCATGATGTTAATGTGAGGGATTAGCATGTAACTAGGAGATTAGCAGGATGTTAATGTGAGGAATTAGCATGTAACTGGGAGATTAGCATGATGTTAGTGTGAGGAATTAGCATGTAACAGGGAGATTAGCATGATGTTAATGTGAGGAATTAGCATGTAACTGGGAGATTAGCATGATGTTAATGTGAGGAATTAGCATGTAACTGGGAGATTAGCATGATGTTAATGTGAGGGATTAGCATGTAACTAGGAGATTAGCAGGATGTTAATGTGAGGAATTAGCATGTAACTGGGAGATTAGCATGATGTTAATGTGAGAAATTAGCATGTAACTGGGAGATTAGCATGATGTTAGTGTGAGAAATTAGCATGTAACTGGGAGATTAGCATGATGTTAGTGTGAGGGATTAGCATGTAACTGGGAGATTAGCATGATGTTAATGTGAGGAATTAGCATGTAACTGGGAGATTAGCATAATGTTAATGTGAGGGATTAGCATGTAACTGGGAGATTAGCAGGATGTTAATGTGAGGAATTATCATGTAACTAGGAGATTAGCATGTTAATGTGAGGAATTAGCATGTAACAGGGAGATTAGCATGATGTTAATGTGAGGGATTAGCATGTAACTAGGAGATTAGCAGGATGTTAATGTGAGGAATTAGCATGTAACTGGGAGATTAGCATGATGTTAGTGTGAGGAATTAGCATGTAACAGGGAGATTAGCATGATGTTAATGTGAGGAATTAGCATGTAACTGGGAGATTAGCATGATGTTAATGTGAGGAATTAGCATGTAACTGGGAGATTAGCATGATGTTAATGTGAGGGATTAGCATGTAACTAGGAGATTAGCAGGATGTTAATGTGAGGAATTAGCATGTAACTGGGAGATTAGCATGATGTTAGTGTGAGGGATTAGCATGTAACTGGGAGATTAGTGTAGTGCCGTGAATTCACTCGTACGACAACCGTCTCTTTTTCCTCCGTCACTTTTATTCCATCGTTCCGTACACACAGTAATTCTCTCCATGCTCCGCCAACTCGGACACTCCGATTTACTTCAGCATCGTCCGTGCATCACCTTCCACACACAGTGTTTCTTCGCCTATCTCTTCACACACAGTATCTTCCCTTCCACACACAGTGGTTCGTCTTCTATCTCCTCACACACAGTATCGCCGCTATCTCTTCACACGCAGTGACTTCCATCTATTCACACACAGTGACTCTATCTATCTCCGCTAACGCTGACTCTCCCTATCGCTATTTACTGTCTTTGGGGTCTGGCTCTCTATCTATTCTTCCCTAACATTTCCAGCTGTCTTCTTCGTATCTCTTCACCTCTCGTCAACAACTGCCCAGCAACAACTCTCCAGCAACAACTCCCCAGCAGCAACTCTCCAACAGCAACTCTCCAACAGCAACTCTCCAACAGCAACTCCCCTCCGTTCAAACCACCTCGCGTTTTATCCCCTCTCGCATTAGCCTTAATTAATTGCCACGTGGCTCGCTGGCCGTTTCCCGCCAGCCCGCACCTGTCCCCTTCATCAGACATTCAGACGCTACCACTTAAGCTAACAGTCTCTCGACCAATCACAGGCCTCGTGCCACGACTCCCTTAATTACTTGGGTTTGTTTACGCCACTCGCGACTCGACCACCTGTTCGACCTCGTGTGACCCGTTCTCCTTGTCTGTCTGTATGTACTGTATATGGCCAATTCCTATGCACATTATCTACCCCACTACATTAGCATGATGTTAATGTGAGGAATTAGCATGTAACTGGGAGATTAGCACGATGTTAATGTGAGGGATTAGCATGTAACTAGGAGATTAGCAGGATGTTAATGTGAGGGATTAGCATGTAACTAGGAGATTAGCAGGATGTTAATGTGAGGAATTAGCATGTAACTGGGAGATTAGCATGATGTTAGTGTGAGGGATTAGCATGTAACTGGGAGATTAGTGTAGTGCTGTGAATTCACTCGTACGACAACCGTCTCTTTTTCCTCCGTCACTTTTATTCCATCGTTCCGTACACACAGTAATTCTCTCCATGCTCCGCCAACTCGGACACTCCGATTTACTTCAGTATCGTCCGTGCATCACCTTCCACACACAGTGTTTCTTCGCCTATCTCTTCACACACAGTATCTTCCCTTCCACACACAGTGGTTCGTCTTCTATCTCCTCACACACAGTATCGCCGCTATCTCTTCACACGCAGCGACTTCCATCTATTCACACACAGTGACTCTATCTATCTCCGCTAACGCTGACTCTCCCTATCGCTATTTACTGTCTTTGGGGTCTGGCTCTCTATCTATTCTTCCCTAACATTTCCAGCTGTCTTCTTCGTATCTCTTCACCTCTCGTCAACAACTGCCCAGCAACAACTCTCCAGCAACAACTCCCCAGCAGCAACTCTCCAACAGCAACTCTCCAACAGCAACTCTCCAACAGCAACTCTCCAACAGCAACTCTCCAACAGCAACTCCCCTCCGTTCAAACCACCTCGCGTTTTATCCCCTCTCGCATTAGCCTTAATTAATTGCCACGTGGCTCCCTGGCCGTTTCCCGCCAGCCCGCACCTGTCCCCTTCATCAGACATTCAGACGCTACCACTTAAGCTAACAGTCTCTCGACCAATCACAGCCCTCGTGCCACGACTCCCTTAATTACTTGGGTTTGTTTACGCCACTCGCGACTCGACCACCTGTTCGACCTCGTGTGACCCGTTCTCCTTGTCTGTCTGTATGTACTGTATATGGCCAATTCCTATGCACATTATCTACCCCACTACATTAGCATGATGTTAATGTGAGGAATTAGCATGTAACTGGGAGATTAGCACGATGTTAATGTGAGGGATTAGCATTAACTGGGAGATTAGCATGATGTTAGTGTGAGGGATTAGCATGTAACTGGGAGATTAGCATGATGTTAACGTGAGGAATTAGCATGTGACTGGTCCATAAACAGTTCAGGTTTAACCTGGTCGAGTGCAGGCACCATTGGTGCTGCGTCAGCGAAACCTCGACATCTACGTGAGGAAGACGTCGGAGACCCTCACCTTGCCTGCTGCCCTGGCCTTGTCACTTCGCTTGGATGGCATCGCGCCAGACGCACTCTCTAGGAGTTGTTCATCCACCTAACGTACATTCATAAATATCGATGAAGATAAATCGTGCACATGCATAGATCCTGCAATTAAACAAAAATTATTCGGCCTTGCTGGAATACGGCGTAAGCCAAAAGGCTTCCTGAATTTTTTTTAAAATAATAATTTACTTTACAAAAAAAATCAGTTCCCGTGCACGCAACGCACGAGCAAATATAAATCTTCGTCGAGGTGTTGCACGTTGAGATTTTTGGGAATTCAGAAACCCGTCCCCTGGTCACGGGCATGCTTTGTGAGCGCTCCGTCTCTGGCACATCCATCCTACGGTTATTTAACAAATGCTCCAAGCTCGCCACGATGTTTATTCCACCTTCACGCATCCAGTGACCGCGGCCTTTTATTCCGATTCATGGTGATGGAGACTCACATTAAACTGCAGAGGAGAGATTTTGTTTGTGTTTTTCATTTAAAATTGATCTTTTAGTGCCAATTGTCAAATGAATGCCTTAAGATTCCAGTTACACAGCCATGCAATTATTAAGCAATTATTTTCATTAGATTATAGCAAATATTTAATTATCTGCGGCATGCCAGTCAGCCCCCAATAACGGGAAAGGCTCTCCCCCCAGTTGGTCCGGCTTTGAGTGGTTTGACTGCGCGCCGTACATTAGGAGGAATGCCTCTATTCAGCACGAACATCCACAAGTGAACCTGGCATGACGCGAATCATCCCTGGGGTCAAGCGAGCCGCTCCTTCCCCTACCAGAGTGGATCAAGTCCCATTGCGGCGTCCGAAGAATTACAATCAAAGCGGTCGCATTAACTCACCGTCAAATCCATGCCTTCAGAGCTCTCGGAGTCCGACCAATAGAGTAACTTTCGCTTTGCATTCGCCATCTCCCCCGTGGCAAGGGGCTCGCGAATGCCCTCGGGAGCCGACTTGGCCGCTGTTACTGGTGCGGGCAAAGGTGAAGTCTTGCAGATCACACGGGCACACAGACAAAGATCCCCCATTTAGGTCTCGCAGGCTACAGGGGTGCCGTGCTGATCGCAAACACCGAACATCGTCGCTTAACCCAGCGGGATTTATTTAACAAGCCTGACTGATGAATAAGACCCAAGAAAGTAAAAAAAACTGCTCCAGATCTTGCTAGCTTGAATGAATACTGCTGAATAATATTGGTCTGTAATGCCAAAAGGCTGATGGCCAAAGCATCTATTACGTGCGTGTATGTGTAAACACAGAATACATTGTTACCCGTAACGTTCCACAATAAAAAATGAGTCTCAATACAAAATCAATTTCAATTATGTGGTGCAGAGATGTGCAGAGATGAGACCACGTGGATTGTTAACGAAAAGCGTTGAGTTGAAATCCGATTCTGTGGGCCCCGTCATAAGAATGTGGAATTTCCACTCCTGGCTTTCAGAGAGAGAGGGGGAGTGAGCCACCTCACGCCGGCTTGGCCAGCGCAGCGCACGAGGAGGGGGGTTGCCATGGCCAGCACCTCACCTGGTCACATGTCTCCCCCCCAGTGCTGACGTGTACACACTCTGTCAGGTGTGTACACAAGGCTGACGTGTACACACTCGGTCAGGTGTGTACACAAGGCTGACGTGTACACACTCGGTCAGGTGTGTACACAAGGCTGACGTGTACACACTCGGTCAGGTGTGTACACAAGGCTGACGTGTACACACTCGGTCAGGTGTGTACACAAGGCTGACGTGTACACACTCGGTCAGGTGTGTACACAAGGCTGACGTGTACACACTCGGTCAGGTGTGTACACAAGGCTGACGTGTACACACTCGGTCAGGTGTGTACACAAGGCTGACGTGTACACACTCGGTCAGGTGTGTACACAAGGCTGACGTGTACACACTCGGTCAGGTGTGTACACAAGGCTGACGTGTACACACTCGGTCAGGTGTGTACACAAGGCTGACGTGTACACACTGGGCCAGGTGTGTACACAAGGCTGACGTGTACACACTCGGTCAGGTGTGTACACAAGGCTGACGTGTACACACTCGGTCAGGTGTGTACACAAGGCTGACGTGTACACACTCGTCGTGTGTCAACACAAGGCCCAGAGAGTTCAATTGTCTCAAAACAATGTTGATACAACTGTGCGCTCCCAGAAGGCAATTGTGGGACGGTGGCTTAAGAGACATTATTATTGTTATTCTTGTTTTTTTTTTTCCGGTAAAGTCACGTAGAAGGGGAAACAACAAAATAATAAAAATACGAACAAAAGCTTAAAATCAAAACGTAGATGTTTATCATCGTACCAAACGGAGAGATGGATATCGCGAAGAAAACGCGAGCGGGCTTTGGCCGGATATACTTCCGCCGGAACGGACGACGGCAGCCAGCCGACTTGGCGAGACTCGCGACGGAACGGCGGCCGAAGGCGAGGACGCCCCCAGAGAGGCCGACCGCCCTCGAGCCCGGGGAGCGACGGGGATCGGCTCCCGTGCGCGACGAAACGCGCGACGTACCTGCGTGGCTCTCTCGCGTGGACGCCGGCGGAACCCCCGAGAGGATTCACGCGGCGCCTCGTCCCCCGCCGAACCGGGAGCGAGCGCGTTCCCGTCGCCCGTCGCCGGCGTCGCCGCGGAAGTCCCGGCCGTGACCGCCGCCTGGGGCGCGGCTCGGGGTCGGAGCGACGCGTCGACGCCGCCCTCCTGCGGGGGGAACGCGAGAGGATCGAGTCGCCGCCTTCGCCGCGGGCAAAGTTCTCGGGCTCGCTTAGACGGAGCGAGTCCCGTGGGCAAAGCGGGAGCCGCGCTCTTTAAGCAAATTTTTTTTTTAAATAAATCAATCCCGACATTTCGATCGCAACGCTAAGCAAATCATCGTCAGGTGTGACAACCACAGCAAGGACATTGTTTACTCAAGCTGGAGAGAGACCAGGGGTTATTTAACTGCCCTAACCCCTGGTCTCTCTCCCACTCATACACTCACTCACTCATACACTCACTCACTCATACACTTACTCACTCACACACTCACTTACTCATATACTCACTCTCTCACACACTCACTCACTCATACACTCACTCACTCACTCATACACTCACTCATACACTCACTCACTCATACACTCACTCATACACTCACTCACTCATACACTCAATCACTCATACACTCACTCACTCATACACTCACTCACTCATACACGCACTCACTCATACACTCACTCACTCAAACACTCACTCACACACTCACTCACTCATACACTCATTCACTCATACACTCACTCACTCAAACACTCACTCACTCATACACTCACTCACTCACACACTCACTTACTTATACACTCACTCTCTCACACACTCACTCACTCATACACTCACTCATACACTCACTCACTCATACACTCACTCACTCATACACTCACTCACTCATACACTCACCCATACACTCACTCATACACTCACTCACTCATACACTCAATCACTCATACACTCACTCACTCACTCATACACTCACTCACTCATACACTCACTCACTCAAACACTCACTCACACACTCACTCACTCATACACTCATTCACTCATACACTCACTCACTCATACACTCACTCAAACACTCACTCACTCATACACTCACTCACTCATACACTCACTCACTCATACACTCACTCACTCATACACTCACTCACTCATACACTCACTCACACATTCACTCACTCATACACTTACTCACTCACACACTCACTTACTCATACACTCACTCTCTCACACTCACTCACTCATACACTCATACACTCACTCACTCATACACTCACTCACACATTCACTCACTCACACACTTACTCACACACTCACTTACTCACACACTCACTGTCTCACACACTCACTCTCTCACACACTCACTCTCTCACACACTCACTCTCTCACACACTCACTCTCTCACACACTCACTCTCTCACACACTCACTCTCTCACACACTCACTCTCTCACACACTCACTCTCTCACACACTCACTCACTCACACACACTCACTCACACACTCACTCACTCACACACTCACTCACTCATACACTCACTCATACACTCACTCACTCATACACTCACTCACTCATACACTCACTCATACACTCACTCATACACTCACTCACTCATACACTCACTCACTCATACACTCATTCACTCATACACTTACTCACTCATACACTCAATCACTCATACACTCAATCACTCATACACTCAATCACTCATACACTCAATCACTCATACACTCAATCACTCATACACTCAATCACTCATACACTCAATCACTCATACACTCAATCACTCAATCACTCATACACTCAATCACTCATACACTTAATCACTCATACACTCAATCACTCATACACTCAATCACTCATACACTCAATCACTCATACACTCAATCACTCATACACTCAATCACTCATACACTCAATCACTCATACACTCAATCACTCATACACTCAATCACTCATACACTCAATCACTCATACACTCAATCACTCATACACTCAATCACTCATACACTCAATCACTCATACACTCAATCACTCATACACTCAATCACTCATACACTCAATCACTCATACACTCAATCACTCATACACTCAATCACTCATACACTCAATCACTCATACACTCAATCACTCATACACTCAATCACTCATACACTCAATCACTCATACACTCAATCACTCATACACTCAATCACTCATACACTCAATCACTCATACACTCAATCACTCATACACTCAATCACTCATACACTCAATCACTCATACACTCAATCACTCATACACTCAATCACTCATACACTCAATCACTCATACACTCAATCACTCATACACTCAATCACTCATACACTCAATCACTCATACACTCAATCACTCATACACTCAATCACTCATACACTCACTCACTCATACACTCATTCACTCATACACTCAATCACTCATACACTCAATCACTCATACACTCAATCACTCATACACTCAATCACTCATACACTCAATCACTCATACACTCAATCACTCAATCACTCATACACTCAATCACTCATACACTTAATCACTCATACACTCAATCACTCATACACTCAATCACTCATACACTCAATCACTCATACACTCAATCACTCATACACTCAATCACTCATACACTCAATCACTCATATACTCAATCACTCATACACTCAATCACTCATACACTCAATCACTCATACACTCAATCACTCATACACTCAATCACTCATACACTCAATCACTCATACACTCAATCACTCATACACTCAATCACTCATACACTCAATCACTCATACACTCAATCACTCATACACTCAATCACTCATACACTCAATCACTCATACACTCAATCACTCATACACTCAATCACTCATACACTCAATCACTCATACACTCAATCACTCATACACTCACTCACTCATACACTCACTCACTCATACACTCAATCACTCATACACTCAATCACTCATACACTCAATCACTCATACACTCAATCACTCATACACTCAATCACTCATACACTCACTCACTCATACACTCATTCACTCATACACTCACTCACTCATACACTCACTCACTCATACACTCACTCACTCATACACTCACTCAAACACTCACTCACTCATACACTCACTCACTCATACAATCACTCACTCATACACTCACTCACTCATACACTCACTCACACATTCACTCACTCATACACTTACTCACTCACACACTCACTTACTCATACACTCACTCTCTCACACACTCACTCACTCATACACTCACTCACTCATACACTCACTCACTCATACACTCACTCATACACTCACTCACTCATACACTCACTCATACACTCACTCATACACTCACTCACACATTCACTCACTCATACACTTACTCACTTACTCACACACTCACTTACTCACTCACACACTCACTTACTCACTCATACACTCACTCACTCATACACTCACTCACTCATACACTCACTCACTCATACACTCACTCATACACCCACTCACTCATACACTCAATCACTCATACACTCACTCACTCATACACTCACTCACTCACACACTCACTCACTCATACACTCACTCAAACACTCACTCACTCATACACTCACTCACTCATACACTCACTCACTCATACACTCACTCACTCATACACTCACTCACACATTCACTCACTCATACACTCAATCACTCATACACTCAATCACTCATACACTCAATCACTCATACACTCAATCACTCATACACTCAATCACTCATACACTCAATCACTCATACACTCAATCACTCATACACTCAATCACTCATACACTCAATCACTCATACACTCACTCACTCATACACTCACTCATACACCCACTCACTCATACACTCAATCACTCATACACTCACTCACTCATACACTCACTCACTCACACACTCACTCACTCATACACTCACTCAAACACTCACTCACTCATACACTCACTCACTCATACACTCACTCACTCATACACTCACTCACTCATACACTCACTCACACATTCACTCACTCATACACTCAATCACTCATACACTCAATCACTCATACACTCAATCACTCATACACTCAATCACTCATACACTCAATCACTCATACACTCAATCACTCATACACTCAATCACTCATACACTCAATCACTCATACACTCAATCACTCATACACTCAATCACTCATACACTCAATCACTCATACACTCAATCACTCATACACTCAATCACTCATACACTCAATCACTCATACACTCAATCACTCATACACTCAATCACTCATACACTCAATCACTCATACACTCACTCACTCATACACTCACTCACTCATACACTCACTCACTCATACACTCACTCACTCATACACTCACTCACTCATACACTCACTCACTCATGCACTCACTCACACACTCACTCATACACTCATTCACTCATACACTCACTCACTCATACACTCACTCACTCATACACTCACTCAAACACTCACTCACTCATACACTCACTCACTCATACACTCACTCACTCAAACACTCACTCACACACTCACTCACTCATACACTCACTCACTCATACACTCAATCACTCATACACTCACTCACTCATACACTCACTCACTCATACACTCACTCACTCAAACACTCACTCACACACTCACTCACTCATACACTCATTCACTCATACACTCACTCACTCATACACTCACTCAAACACTCACTCACTCATACACTCACTCACTCATACACTCACTCACTCATACACTCATACACTCACTCACTCATACACTCACTCACACATTCACTCACTCATACACTTACTCACTCACACACTCACTTACTCATACACTCACTCTCTCACACTCACTCACTCATACACTCATACACTCACTCACTCATACACTCACTCACACATTCACTCACTCACACACTTACTCACACACTCACTTACTCACACACTCACTGTCTCACACACTCACTCTCTCACACACTCACTCTCTCACACACTCACTCTCTCACACACTCACTCTCTCACACACTCACTCTCTCACACACTCACTCTCTCACACACTCACTCTCTCACACACTCACTCTCTCACACACTCACTCTCTCACACACTCACTCTCTCACACACTCACTCTCTCACACACTCACTCACTCACACACACTCACTCACACACTCACTCACTCACACACTCACTCACTCATACACTCACTCATACACTCACTCACTCATACACTCACTCACTCATACACTCACTCATACACTCACTCATACACTCACTCACTCATACACTCACTCACTCATACACTCAATCACTCATACACTCAATCACTCATACACTCAATCACTCATACACTCAATCACTCATACACTCAATCACTCATACACTCAATCACTCATACACTCAATCACTCATACACTCAATCACTCAATCACTCATACACTCAATCACTCATACACTTAATCACTCATACACTCAATCACTCATACACTCAATCACTCATACACTCAATCACTCATACACTCAATCACTCATACACTCAATCACTCATACACTCAATCACTCATACACTCAATCACTCATACACTCAATCACTCATACACTCAATCACTCATACACTCAATCACTCATACACTCAATCACTCATACACTCAATCACTCATACACTCAATCACTCATACACTCAATCACTCATACACTCAATCACTCATACACTCAATCACTCATACACTCAATCACTCATACACTCACTCACTCATACACTCATTCACTCATACACTCACTCACTCATACACTCACTCACTCATACACTCACTCAAACACTCACTCACTCATACACTCACTCACACATTCACTCACTCATACACTTACTCACTCACACACTCACTTACTCATACACTCACTCTCTCACACACTCACTCACTCATACACTCACTCACTCATACACTCACTCACTCATACACTCACTCATACACTCACTCACTCATACACTCACTCATACACTCACTCATACACTCACTCACACATTCACTCACTCATACACTTACTCACTTACTCACTCACACACTCACTTACTCACTCACACACTCACTTACTCACTCATACACTCACTCATACACTCACTCACTCATACACTCACTCACTCATACACTCACTCATACACCCACTCACTCATACACTCAATCACTCATAACCTCACTCACTCATACACTCACTCACTCACACACTCACTCACTCATACACTCACTCAAACACTCACTCACTCATACACTCACTCACTCATACACTCACTCACTCATACACTCACTCACTCATACACTCACTCACACATTCACTCACTCATACACTCACTCACTCACACACTCACTTACTCATACACTCACTCTCTCACACACTCACTCACTCATACACTCACTCACTCACTCATACACTCACTCACTCATACACTCACTCATACACTCAATCACTCATACACTCAATCACTCATACACTCAATCACTCATACACTCAATCACTCATACACTCAATCACTCATACACTCAATCACTCATACACTCAATCACTCATACACTCAATCACTCATACACTCAATCACTCATACACTCAATCACTCATACACTCAATCACTCATACACTCAATCACTCATACACTCAATCACTCATACACTCAATCACTCATACACTCAATCACTCATACACTCAATCACTCATACACTCAATCACTCATACACTCACTCACTCATACACTCACTCACTCATACACTCACTCACTCATACACTCACTCACTCATACACTCACTCACTCATACACTCACTCACTCATGCACTCACTCACACACTCACTCATACACTCATTCACTCATACACTCACTCACTCATACACTCACTCACTCATACACTCACTCAAACACTCACTCACTCATACACTCACTCACTCATACACTCACTCACTCATACACTCACTCACTCATACACTCACTCACACATTCACTCACTCATACACTTACTCACTCACACACTCACTTACTCATACACTCACTCTCTCACACACTCACTCACTCATACACTCACTCACTCATACACTCACTCACTCATACACTCACTCATACACTCACTCACTCATACACTCACTCATACACTCACTCATACACTCACTCACACATTCACTCACTCATACACTTACTCACTTACTCACTCACACACTCACTTACTCACTCACACACTCACTTACTCACTCATACACTCACTCACTCATACACTCACTCACTCATACACTCACTCATACACCCACTCGCTCATACACTCAATCACTCATACACTCACTCACTCATACACTCACTCACTCACACACTCTCTCACTCATACACTCACTCAAACACTCACTCACTCATACACTCACTCACTCATACACTCACTCACTCATACACTCACTCACTCATACACTCACACATTCACTCACTCATACACTCACTCACTCACACACTCACTTACTCATACACTCACTCTCTCACACACTCACTCACTCATACACTCACTCACTCATACACTCACTCACTCACTCATACACTCACTCATACACTCACTCACTCATACACTCACTCATACACTCACTCACTCATACACTCAATCACTCATACACTCACTCACTCATACACTCACTCACTCATACACTCACTCACTCATACACTCACTCACTCAAACACTCACTCACACACTCACTCACTCATACACTCATTCACTCATACACTCACTCACTCACTCATACACTCACTCAAACACTCACTCACTCATACACTCACTCACTCATACACTCACTCACTCATACACTCACTCACTCACTCACACACTCACTTACTCATACACTCACTCTCTCACACACTCACTCACTCATACACTCACTCACTCACACACTCACACACTCACTCACTCACACACTCACTCATACACTCACTCATACACTCACTCATACACTCACTCATACACTCACTCATACACTCACTCACTCATACACTCACTCACTCATACACTCACTCACACTCACTCACTCATACACTCACTCACTCATACACTCATTCACTCATACACTCATTCACTCATACACTCATTCACTCATGCACTCATTCACTCATACACTCACTCACTCATACACTCACTCATACACTCATTCACTCATACACTCACTCACTCATACACTCACTCAAACACTCACTCACTCATACACTCACTCACTCATGCACTCACTCACTCATACACTCACTCACTCATACACTCACCTTCTGCTTCAATTCTTCCTTTAACTTTGCTATTTCTGCTCTCATTTCATTGTTCTGCTTTCAACAAACAAAAACGTCACGGTGATTGACATTGTATACTTGAGTTGTCTACATACACCAAGAACCTCTCTATAACGCAGGCGCGACTGGGGATATGAATGGCACACGCATTATAAGCTACTTGCATTATCAAGGAAACTTCACGTGCATCTGTACGTGTTTCTGTGCCTCCCTATCTGTGTGTCTGTCACGTGGCTCAGTATCTCAGAGTGGGGAGCGGTAGCGCAGCGGTTAGCGCGTCGCGCTACGAACCCCACGACACGAGTTCCATTCCCTCTCACGGACAACACTGTCAGTGACGATTCTCTGAACCGGTCCTGGGCCTCCCCTAAGTCGACTCAGCCTCAAATGAGTACCTGGTGCGGTGTGTAAACATCGCCACTCGGGAGACAAAAAGGCGGTCGGGCGTGGTGCTGGCCACCCACCCCCTCGTGTGCCACAGTGCCGGCCTTCATAGGCGTTGCTCGCTAACAGCGCTTGCCCCAGCAGTCTGTTAAGGCTACACGGGGGGATCTCTGTCTTTGTGTCTCTACGTGCATCTCAGTGTCGACTAATTTCACGAGAGTCAATCGGTACGATAATTGAACTGCAGATCCGTCGAGTATTTCACAGGTAGGACGACTGAGCGGACCGTCTCTCGGTTAAATCGTGTGCAGTGTGCGACCGTGCAAATGGGGCGCTTGCTCTTCCTTCAGCAAAATTTGACACCGTTCTGATTGAAAGCTTCCGTGACTGCAGGGATTCATATTCTTGGTTCTTTCGGTAAAGCCACCACCACGTAGAAGGGAAGCGATAAAATAATAAAAATATAAGACAATAGAATTCTCGGGACGTTTCGACTGCAACACAAGCAATCGTCAGGTGTGAAAACCACAGCAAGAATTTATTTTGTATTTTTCTTGCTGTGGTTTTCACACCTGACGATGATTGCTTTGTGTTGCAGTCGAAACCTCGTGAGAATTTTATTGTTTTATGTTTTTTTATTATTTTATTGTTTCCCTTCTACGTGGTGGTGACTTTACCGAAAGAACCAAGAATATGTCACCGTTCTGTTCATACGATGAGTCTTTAATTTGCCGTGTGACTTGGCAACATTGCTCGCCTGCCATAACATCACCGGGATTGTGAGGGTGGGGTGGAACGTGAGTGTGACCATTCTCAACGATGATTTACCAACGGAGGAACCAACAAATGATACAGAAGCTAAACTTACCGACGTTTGCACATTTTCAAGTGCTTCCTGATGTTTGTGGCCGATATAACAATATTGCTTTTCTTTAGCTGCCAGATTCCGGTCACACTGGCGCTTTACGTCGGGGATCGCAAGAAAGAAAATGCAAAACATTTTAACGGCATTTACCAACTTGCACAAAAACTAAGGAAATAGATGTGTGTGTGTGTGTGTTTTGGCTACGGTTACAATTTGCGCTTCGAAACATTTCGTGAATATATCGCAAACAATGTAGGGACGAAAGACGACGCTTCAAAATTCTTAACAAACTTTCCACTAAAAGTAAATAAACCCAAAAATAAATAAATTGAAACATAAACACCGGCAAATGTACATTCACAGAAATCCAACACATTTGTCAATAAAACTTCCCTAAAGAGGAACATCAAAAATACGAAGGGAAACTTTCGGGCAATGACCCTGGCATCGCGCGTCGCTTTCAGATGCCCTTCTGGGGCCGTCTGGAACGCTCTTCATTTTGATATTAGGAAACCACCAGAGCGATTAACTTTGAAATCTAGATCGAGAAACTAATTTCTACTGGACATCGGTGAAAGAGAGCTTTATAGCTCATCTGATTCCTCCTCCAGCCTAAATAAATATTCTAATCTCTGTGCTTAGTTTGTTGTCCTTCCCCGACACCTCCGATAAACACGGTTGGCTACGTACGGTGCGAAAGAAGTTCATTAATTGGATGATAAAACCTGCATATAATATATAAATATAGCTCAGTGGGTTTTACCTAGTTTTATTTGTGTATATATTTTTTTAAGCTATTCGTTTACCTTTCCTATACTTTGCACTCCTACCGTGTTTTGGTTATTATTTGTTGTTGTTGTTGTTGTAACGTTCTGACCCCGTGCCCCTACTGGACATTTGTGAAAAAACAGCTTTATAGCTGAAGATGGATTCTGGCTTAGCAATCATTGGAAGGATTCGAAAAACCATTTCGGGTCTTAATTGATTGTTCACGCTTACGGTGGCTTTCAGACCGCATCCATTATTTTAGTCTCCCCCCTCCTCTTTTCCGAACACAGATGGACTCGTCCATCTGAACAAACTGGCAAATCGCTCTCCGTGGTGCTAACGTTAAAAAAACGCCACTTTTTTCAAATGTTATTGCTGTGGTTTGCACACCTGACGGTGATTGCTTGTGTTGCAGTCGAAACGTCGTGAGAATTTTATTGTTTTATATTTTTATTATTCTATTGTTTCCCTTCTACGTGGTGACTTTACCGAAAGAACCAAGAATAAAAACAGCTTTATAGCTCATCGCATTCCTCCTGCAGTCTAAATAAATATTCTGATTATAATGATATACAGAGAGGAGCCAGAGCTTGGGCAACTGTCGGCTCAGGGCTCATCGTGTGGCTGCCGTGCTGCTTGTCCGTAGCTCCTCGTGCCCGAGTCATTGTTACGTCTCTCTATGATAGGGTGAGCGAATGCCGTGCGAGTTACAAGTTTAAAACGTTATTGTTGCCGTTAAGAAGGGGGGCAATTGCAGAGCGTTATGAACAAATGCGCAATGTCGTTTTCAATCCAACCATTGCCAATGAACAATCAGAAGAAAAAAAGACACTTTGTTACTTCCTTTGACAAACTTTGCAGATATTTTGAAGCAGCTTAAAGCACGAAGTGCCAACTTCCGCGCGTTACCTTGTACTCTTCCGCCATCGCAATCATTTCCGTGATTTTGAACTGTGCAGTTTTTTCAGCTCTGATTTTCACTTGCTCAATCTCAGCTGAAATACTCCGGGAATTTATCTGGAAGAGGGTAAAAAAAACCCAACGGTCACGCTATGCGCCTGGGATTTTGACTCGATAAGAAAGAAATTCATTACTAAATGCCATGAAAGCAAAATATTTGCTGTTTTTTTTTTACTTAACATCGGTGCAAGTTAACGCTCCACGTATAAAAAGTAACATCTGCTACGGCACCATTAGACTCCACCGTGCTTGTGTTGAGGAGTAAAGGGGTGACAGAATGTCACACTCGCCTCGGGAGGAGTGACGTCATGTCCCCTCGGGGTATTTGAGGGAGGACCGGTGACGTGTTCGGGGTCTTCGCGAGGAGCCGGGGTCGTGAGCGGTAGGAAAGTGGGGACCCAGGGTAGGGGGGCTACTTGACTCGGCTGGCCGAGTTGGTCAGCGCCGTGGGGAGAGCCCGTTAGCCTGGGGGGGGGGGGGGGGGGGGCGTAGGGGTTCCCGGTACTTTTCCCCTGGGGAGATTTAGCTTAACCACCAAGTCCCGTGTTAGCCCTTCCCCAAAAGCTAGGCGACAGCCCTTAATAAACCGTTGGCGTCAGCCCCGACAACGTCTGCCTTCCGCGTCGTCATTTACACCATAACACTTGTATAAATCACAGTTCGCACGCGACAACACGCAGCATCCTCTTCGCTGCGCGCGGTGGGTTTGGCTGTCTGCGAATCCGGCACCCTTCGAAGAAAGGCCAAGGTCGTTGATCGTTTGTGGAAACCCCCGAACCCAACTTCTGCTGATGAGGAGGCCAAGAAAATACACGAAAAGTAGATGGCGCAAACCTGTGACTGAATTGAACTCGTATGCGCGGTGCATCTTTGGCCAGATGCTCCGGTTTCAATATACCGGACTCACGACACTCACAGGTGATGGGACGTGGCCAACAATCTCCGAGCAGAACTCTCACGTGAAAGAGAAAAAGAGCTCAAGGCTTGGGTGAGGTTTCACTGAATAAATAAATGGCACTCTTATTAGTTTCAGCGTCAACTGCTTTTTGTTGTGTTTAGTTTGATGTCCTTCAACCCCCGCACCTCCCGATTATCATGCTCGGCTACGTACGGCGCGAAAGAAGTTCAACGTGCACACACATTATGCTCGGTGCGTTGTTTTTTTAACCAAGACTGAAAACGGAGGTAAAAAAAACATTTGTCAACTTCTTTCCGCAAACCTCTTTCAGGTGCTTTATCTGCTCCCTGCAATCCGCCAACTCTGCCGCTGAGTTGTTGCGCGCTTGCTCGTGCCGTCGCTTCAGCGAGTCCATTTCAGACTCCAAATCCTTGATCTGCAAAGTGAACACGGTCATCGCGAACCTTGCAGTCACCGTAAAGACTGCTTGGGTTTGAGATGTTTAAATATTTAAAAAAGTACTTTAAAAAAAACACGCTTTAATGTAATGTGCGCCGTGCTGGTGATGCCAGAACTCCACGACTCCAGGAAGTGGCCCCGAAACTCGCCACAAAGTAAGGGGCCTGTGGCCAATCACAGCCAACGTCAGTTGACAATGAGACCCAAGCCCAAACATAACATATAAAAAATAACGTTTAAATACATAACGTTTAAATACATGAATATAGTATTGTCATCAGTATGACATAAGTATACCAAGTTTGCGGTCGATACCACATTGAGAAGTGGGTTAACATTGAGTTACAAGATTTGAGGATGCAACAGAGTGAGTTAATACAAAGCTCGTGATAAAAAGGGGTTGTTTTAGAAGTGCTGTCAATGTTAATGTCATCACGCGCTGTCTGCTATTTATAAAGTCAACAACACCTGACTCCCACATTCTGCTCTTACAGTATAGCACGTAGACCGGCTTTAGACATTGTTACAATATAATTATTTGCTGTCGTCTTACATCTGAGCCACACTTGCAAGAGAGCTTTTTGGCCCAATGGGCTTTACTTAGGTAATAAACGTATGAACTTCAATTGTAACGTTGAATATTGTCCACTCTTCTGGCTGATATTGTGAAAACGACATTAAAATGTACTCACCAGCGTTTCTTGATGTTTCGCATTGTTATTGTCACTTGCAATTGTCATGTTATCTGAAAATAATAAAGTAATCATATTAATAAAAGGACTATCAATGAATGTTGGACATGATGAAAATATACAATAGACGTTAATAATGTACACACCTGATAGAAGTAAAATGTCGCACATGCGATAAATAATTAACACTCGCAATGGACATTTACACTCTCAAACGTTGCGTACCTATTTCTGTATTTTTTCCACGAATATTTGTTTCAAGCCTGCTACGAATCTCAGCTTCTTCACTGCACCTGCAAAAAAAACGTAACAAGACATCTGCCTCATTTCATTGTTTAAAAAATGTATAGGCAATGCAGCACACTCTCAATGCAAGACGAAATTCCACCGTGTAGCCTTAACAGACTGTTGGGTCAAGTGCTGCTCGCGGGCATCATTGAAGCCCGGCACGGTACACGAGGGGGTGGGTGGCCAGCACCACGCCCGGCCGCCTTTGTCTCCCCAGTGGCGATGTTGACACACCGCACCAGGTACTCATTTGAGGCCGAGTCGACCAAAGGGATGCCCAGGACCGGTTCAGACAATCGTCACACGAACGTTGTGTCCGTGATGTGCGGCAGAAGCCAGATTAAACGATGCGGAAAACAGTGCACAAAATGTACCGTATTTGTTTTGCTTTACAGATACAACAGTCAGATGTTCTACGGAATGTAGTGCTCATAATAAAGGTTTGTGGGTTAGATCACGTTCTTTATAAATGTGTCGTAACCCTCCACCACCCGACACGGCCAATCAGCAATAAAGTGTCACGTTGACAAAAGACAAATACATTTTTATTTAAAGCTTTCGTGACTGCAGGGATTCATCTTCTTGGTTCTTTCGGTAAAGTCACCATCACGTAGAAGGGAAACAATAAAATAATAAAAATATAAAACAATAAAATTCTCACGTCGTTTCGACTGCAACACCAGCAATCGTCAGGTGTGAAAACCACAGCAAGAACATTTGAAACGTCGTGATAATTTTATTGTTTTGTATTTTTATTATTTTATTGTTTCTCTTCTAAGTGGTGACTTTACCGAAAGAACCAAGAATATAAAAAGGCAAAATAGTTCACTACTTTAGCCCCACGCCGGTGGTGTTGAAGAGTGAATACACCACAACATTTACAGTTGTAGCGCCTCCTCCTGAGTAGCTCGCAATGTCTGACATTTACAAACTTGAAAACTCGCTAATAACTTAACTGGGGGAAACACAAAGCAATCGTCGCCCCCTACTGCAAAATAATTGCAGACACCTTCTAAACATTAAAACCGTGGGGCAGTCATCATTAGACCTCCTTTGCCAGTACCAAAATATAATAAAAGGGTTTTTCCACTTTTATTACATTTTGGTACTGGCAAAGGAGGTCTAATGATGTAGATGCTCACCCCGAGCCCTCATTACTTTGATAGTGCATTGTCTTTGAGCTGTGTGACGCCATTTGGGGTCATGTGGTCGAGCACCAATTGGGTCGAGGCTCAAAAGAAAGTCGTCCCTTGGTGTGGACCAATCAGTTTCAAGGACAATGCATCAGATATGATCATAGTGTGTTTTTTTGTTTGCATTTTTACTGCAGGTATTGTGGTAAATGCAGTAACATGAATCCTTGTAAAAAAAGGTTTCAGTTGTGTTGCCAGAAAAAAGTGGAAAAACCCCCTCTCTTATTATTACTGTGGGGCGGTGTTCTCCACCGCAAGCCCAGCGGGCCACCAGCGGCCCCTGGTGGTGGCCTTTAGTGCGGCCCCTGACACACGGCAATACACAGATCTGAAAACACCTCCCCACCATCGTCGTGCTGGTGTCGAACCCAGCGGTTTCAAACGTGTGGCGGCCCTCAAACTTTACGATGTCTTATCGGCGAACCTGCCCACCCTCCCCACCCTCCCTGCCTCTGAAAATTAGTTAAGAACACTGGTGAGGGGCTTCCATGCGTCAACCAGCGTGGTACGTAACAAGAGCGATGTAATGATAACATCTCAGCGCACCCGACTTGCTGTGCTGTAAAAAGTTCACCACTTGCCTCTGGCCGGCTGCTTCCGGCAACTCTTCGTTTGCCTTCTCTAGGTTTTGCACAATTACGTTTAGGTCCCGATGTTCGTGTTGCGGCTGGTCACGCGATTGTTGCAGCTCCGTCGTGCTTGTAGTGTGCTCTCGCTCCTCCACTGCAAGACTGCTCTCCGTGTTTTGAATCTTATCATAATACAGCAGTGGCAGAAAACACGTTTAGTCATCACTATTTCTGAAAGTAATATTTCCATTAATACCGTACGAGCTTTACTACCCGGCTTCGCCCGGGACTTGGATTCTTGTCTTGGATTAATTTCA
Source organism: Petromyzon marinus (assembly GCF_048934315.1). Classification (NCBI taxonomy): domain Eukaryota; kingdom Metazoa; phylum Chordata; class Hyperoartia; order Petromyzontiformes; family Petromyzontidae; genus Petromyzon; species Petromyzon marinus. The sequence goes on from NW_027422749.1 coordinate 112,683, forward strand.
CATTACCTTACATTTCACTGACAAAAAACCCTGGAAAAAAAATTGACACTTGCAAGAAATAAAACAGCCGAAACAAATCAATTTGACACGGATGTTTTTCGCTGACAGAAATTTAACCATAACCCACTTATGCGTAAGGTTCGATTAAGGCAACTCGGGGAGGGAATGACGTGGCGAGCTGAAAATCGTCGCGTTCCCTTAGAAATTCCAGACGGCGTCGGCTGTGCAAATTTCACAACGTCAGAGCTCAGCGTTCTAGAGTTTTTGCTGCTTCGCACACAAACGGATCTTCTGCTTTATATTTAAGAGCGCGCTGAAAATAGTCGCGTTGACGTAGAAAATCGAGACAGCTGTACCGCGCATTTGTGCGGGACACGCGGCCTGCGCGGAGGGTCGGGGGGGGGGGGATGTGTGACGTCAGCAGGCACATTGCATAACGCTGCCGCATGCGGGTGACATCACAGATGTGACGTCACCGCTCACTTGTGCAATGTTTTATATCAATTATCGTGCCTCCCCCCCCCCCCCCAAATAAAAAAAGTCTATTTTTATACATTTTTCATTGTGTACAGTCTGGAAACTACCCACGTGCAAAATTTCAAGTTTGTTGCATGTTGGGAAGTATGCGATACATTTCGAACAAACGCACACATTCACAAATTTTCCTTTTATATATATAGATGAAGATTAAATCAATGAGGCATTAGACCCGCTACATCTTTCAGATACAGTAAAGAGCTGAGATTTGCAAAAAGGCTACAGAAGACCATTCAGATCAAAATATACAGAAATAGGTACGCAGACAATCTTCTACATAAACATGAATGGATTTGTCACCTGAAGTGTGCTTTCAACTTCCTGACGGCGATCTCTTTCAAGACTGAGGGTATTAATTTCTTCCTGTGCTTGCTCAAGTCGTGTTGGAAAGTTGCCTGTCAATTCGCGTAAAACAAACAAAATTGAGATCAACTTTCGCGGTCAGATGCGCAGACATTTGCCTGCCTACCGCACACATATCCAGGCTGTTGGCAAACGCCCACAATGTTAATGCAAGCACACAGTAAAGGCAACTTTACTGTGTGCTTGTCTCTGTGCTGGCTCGCTCTACTTGGTTGTCTGTGTGTGTGTGTGCGGTCTGTGTTTTGAGTATCAAACTTTACTTGCAATTGAGCAATCTTTTGAAATAGCGTGATCAACCGGACTATGCGTTAATTGTGTTTTGACCGACCATCTGTGTTGCTTTACATGGTTTCCAAATTTTTTTTGGGTAAACCCTGTTTGTCTGGTATGCTTCTCTCTCTGTGTCCCCTGTTGTATCTGTGTTAGTTCCCCCTACTTGGGTGTCTTTATATACATCTGAGGTTATGTGTCTCCCCTCTCTCATAATTTAGCTCTTCTGTACCCGATGATGGCTGCTTGTGCTGCTATTATGTTATTTTATTATTTCTTATTTATACGTGACTTTACTGAAAAAACCAAAGAGTAATCCCTGCAGTCACGAAAGCTTCAAATCAAGTCTGAATGTTAATGCACTCTCACGCTTTATTCCTTCGAGTCCAGCACAGTTTGAACTGGGATCTTGCAACGCGTGAGAGGTCGTTTTGAGTACTTCATTTCTTAACTCCAATAGCTCAGAATTTTCTTTGACCTTAAAGCGAAAGACAGAACGGTGTATGTTGCTAACTCCTGAACAATGCTACGACTACATCATTAGACCTCCTTTGCCAGTACCAAAATATCATAATAGGGGTTTTTTCCCATTTTTTTTCTGGCAACAAAACTGAAACCTTTTTTTACAAGGATTCATGTTATTGCATTAACCACAATACCTGCAGTCAAAATGCAAACAAAACACATACTATGATAATATATGATGCATCGTCCTTGAAACTGATTGGTCCACACCAAGGGACGGCTTTCTTTTGAGCCTCGACCCAATTGGTGCTCGACCAGATGACGTCTTTTGGCGTGTTTTTTGTTTGCATTTTGACTGCAGGTATTGTGGTTAATACAGTGACATGAATCCTTGTAAAAAGGTTTCAGTTTTGTTGCCAGAAAAAAGGGGAAACACCCTATTAAAATAATATGACTGTTTACACGAATCTGCTGGGCAAGGCATGCTTTCTGGTTTGCAAGTCATCATTTAATTCAACTAAGTTTTGTTTACGAGAATGAAAAGAACTTGAAAAATCAACGTGAAGAGGTAAAAATGTGTACATCCCATATATTTCGTTGAACAAATGAATGTTGGGCACTAAATACGTTTTAAAGTGGAAATAAGTCACATTTTAGGCATTGTATTGTTATACAGACGTTTGTAAATTGTAAAACCAATGTATTACCCAATGTACAGAATGGCAATAGTAGGCGTTAAAGGCAATAGTTTGGGATAGGAACATGAATACGTCAGTTTTTATTTGAAGGTGATCTTACTCTTCAAAGGATATTTCATGATTGAGAGAGGCATGTCTTTGGGAGCTGAATTTCTTACATTTGAAATCAACAAAGAATATGAGCCTGTATTAGAACAGACCCTTATGTTTGTGCTGTATATACACTAGTTTGTAAAATGTAACACATGACAATTTAATCCAATATTTTGTTCTAAATATGCATTTAAAATGTGAGCAAAAGCGATCAGCTCATGATTTCACACGAACCTGGCTTTCTTTAATCGTCAACTTGATTGTAAAGTCCCACTGCGCTCTTCCCATTTCTTCCACAGCTACTTCCACTGCGTACAACACCCGCATCGTATGTTCAACAAAATATTCTTGGTTCTTTCGGTAAAGTCACGTTGAAGGGAAACAATAAAATAATAAAATATATATAACAATAAAATTCTCACGACGTTTCGACTGTAGCACAAACAGTCATCATCAGGTGTGAAAACCAACGGCAAGAAACATTTGAAAGAAGTGACGGTTTGTATTCATTTATTTATTTTTAAACGGTGTTTGCATTTATTTTTAAGCGTTGGCACCACGGATAGCGATTTGGCAGTTTGTTTAGCTGGACGAGTCCATCTATGTTCGGAAAAGAGGAGGGCGGGGAGACGAAAATTTTATGTATGCTGTCTGAAAGCCAGCATACATCAAATGTCTCTTGCCGTTGGTTTTTCACACCTGATGATGACTGCTTGTGTTACAGTCGAAACGTCGTGAGAATTTTATTGTTTAATATATATTTGTATTATTTTATTGTTTCCCTTCTACGTGGTGACTTTACCGAAAGAACCAAGGATATGAATCGCTGCGGTCGCGAAAGCTTAAAATCAACATTTCAACAAAATAGTTGAGCGCATCAATATTCATCCAGGAAAACCACAACTGTCATTGATCAGCATCGACAGTGCTCTATCCACTGCTCGATGGAGGCCTCCCCAAGCCACCGTCAACCCTCATGGCCTTGCTGCTGCTGCTGCTGCACGCGAGCCGGATCCCATGGCTCCATCTCCGTGGTAGCCGTCCCTCATTTGGCTGCCCAATGTTGTCACCAGCCTCGACATCGACCATCACCCGTTCGAGCGACGTGTACCCGACCAAGCCCAACTTACTTTCACCTTAACACTCGACGCTGCGTGTCTCGAATTTCCGTTCGGTCTCTGATCCTTTTCAATGATCCTTATTTGTGCACTTTTCAGATTTTGTTCCATTCTCACTGTCGAAGTCCAGATTTCTAATCCGCGTGACAAAGCAGGTGATATTCAACGATCGATAACTTCAGTGCCTATTTTTGCAAGTGGAAGGATTCCACACGACCCAGATAACACATTCTCCTGTGGAGGGAGCTGGTAGGAACGTTGGGTTGCCCGGTCAATGGCGGCACCACGTGGTGTATTCCGCAAATATGCCCGACTGTGAGGGCGGGCACAAAGCCGGCGTGAGTAGGTTACACGTTGAGTTTTATAAGGGCACCACGGGGTGACCAGCCCCTCCCCACCCAGCCCCACCCCTCCCACCCCCCACCCAGCCCCTCCCTCCCCACCCAGCCCCTCCCTTCCTCCCCACCCTCCCCTCTCCACCCAGCCCCACCCCTCCCATTTTTGGATGCACGACGAACGGACGGACACAATAATCCCCTGTGGGCTGGTGGTGTAACCAGGAGGTTGCTACCAGTAAAACTCAAGCTCACACCACTTAAATAATCCCCTGTGGGCTGGTGGTGTAACCAGGAGGTTCCTACCAGTAAAACTCAAGCTCACACCACTTAAATAATCCCCTGTGGGCTGGTGGTGTAACCAGGCGGTTCCTACTAGTAAGACTCAAGCTCACACCACTTAAATAACCCCCTGTGGGCTGGTGGTGTAACCAGGAGGTTCCTACCAGTAAAACTCAAGCTCACACCACTTAAATAATCCCCTGTGGGCTGGTGGTGTAACCAGGCGGTTCCTACTAGTAAGACTCAAGCTCACACCACTTAAATTACCCCCTGTGGGCTGTTGGTGTAACCAGCAGGTTCATACCAGTAAGACTCAAGCTCACACCACTTAAATAATCCCCTGCGGGCTGGTGGTGTAACCAGGAGGTTCCTACCAGTAAAACTCAAGCTCACACCACTTAAATAATCCCCTGTGGGCTGGTGGTCTAACCAGGAGGTTCCTACCAGTAAGACTCAAGCTAACACCACTTGAATAACCCCCTGTGGGCTGGTGGTGTAACCAGGAGGTTCCTTTCAGTAAAACTCAAGCTCACACCACTTAAAAGCTTCGCACAGCTGGAATCAAGGGGCCCATTTTCTGTACCGCCACTTCACAGCCGAACGGGTTTGTAGTTTACTTACAAGCATGCACCACTGTGCCCAAACAAATATACGATGTATGACAGTTTCAGGACATTGGTGCTCTATATATTTGACAAAACCTTCTTATTACTGAGCTATGCATTGCGTCACCATGCACGAGACTCACCTTTGTCCAACGTAACGTTCTTGTTATTTTGAGTCTTTAAATTTAAATCGCCGAGAGTCACCGCAAATGTCTTTAAAGGAAGATGACAGCAGGGTTTAAGCATCAATATGAAATGTGCACGTGTGCACGTTTATACCATTATACGTTTGTCAAGAAATACAATTAAATTAAAACAAAATAAAAAATGTATCGTACATTTACCTTCGTTTCTTGCTTCCGTGACAAGTTAACATATTCCGTGTTTTCCTTTTCTGCTTCAGCTGTCAATATCACCGTACGCACGTGACCCACGTGAGTCAACGACAAGCAAGTTTAATCACTAAACGTGTTACACCGTCAATGTTCATTATCACCGCAAGCACGTGACCCACGTGAGTCAACGACAAGCAAGTTTAATCACTAAACGTGTTACACTGTCAATGTTCATTATCACCGTACGCACGTGACCCACGTGAGTCAACGACAAGCAAGTTTAATCACTAAACGTGTTACACCGTCAACGTCATTATCACCGTACGCACTTGACCCACGTGAGTCAACGACAAGCAGGTTTAATCACTAAACGTGTTACACCGTCAATGTCATTATCACCGTACGCACGTGACCCACGTGAGTCAACGACAATCAAGTTTAATCACTAAACGTGTTACACCGTCAACGTCCATTATCACCGCACGAACGTGACCCACGTGAGTCAACGACAAGCAGGTTTAATCACTAAATGTGTTACACCGTCAATGTCCATTATCACCGTACGCACGTGACCCACGTGAGTCAAAGACAAGCAAGTTTAATCGCTAAACGTGTCACACCGTCAATGTTGAGAATGTACCTCTCGTGAATGTTTGTTGCACTGAAGAGGCTTGGCACTTCAGATCGTCACACATCTCCCCGGTGGCACGGATTCTTATGGACACAGGCATATTGCAAGGACAGCGGTCAGAAAACCTTCGTAGAAAAATCTCCACCATTTAAGACAAAGCGCATCGCAGAGAAGATATTCTTGGTTCTTTCGGCAAAGTCACGTAGAAGGGAAATAATAATCTGTGGATGTGTAGGCTTTGACTTTAACATAGCTATTTCTATGACCAGTCACAAGCTAATCCCTCAGTTATTTCAATGCTAAATTCTCCTGTTTGATTTGTACTAGGTGCCTCTGTGGATGTGTAGGCTTTGACTTTAACATAGCCATTTCTGTGACCAGTCACAAACTAATCCCTCAGCTATTTCAATGCTCGGAGTATCAAGTGGTTGTTTCTGTCTCTCCCTCCATACAGAAACAACCACTTGATACTCTGGTCAAAACCATCACACTACCATATATAGCAGGCGTCACTAAAAAGATTTCCAAAAATTCTAAACAAACACGAGATACAGGTCCGGTTCAATACAGTACACAAAATTTGTGATCTGATCCCATCCGTGAAGGATGTCATTCCTGACTTACAGTACCCCGGGGTTTACAAATTGAGTTGTACCTGCAGTGATTGCTATATCGGGGAGACGAAGCGACATGTCTCTGACCGAATTCGCGAGCACAAATCAGATTTGAAACACGGCAGAACGAATTCTTTTGCCGTAGCTGATCACTGTTACAAAGCTGTGGGTGATCACGATATAATTTTCTCCGATACCAAGGTTCTTTGCAAACCCACGGGTTTTTTTAAATCAGAGATTTCTTCACGAGGCAATTCAGATCTACAAACACAGACACAATTTCAACCGAGAAGATGGTTTCAAATTAAGCAACCATTGGAAAGATGTTCTACCTCCTCGCGGTGCCGGACGGCAACTGTCGTGAACAGTGCTGTGGGGGGAGATCCAATTTTGATTGGCTCCTCCCCTCATGGCATATGTGTCCACCACAGGGGCTAAACGGGGGCTCTGGACAGGTGCCGGAGGCCCCGGGGGGCCAGGCGTCTATGACGTCTCCTGGCCAAACCCCAATTGGCGGAGCCAGGAGATTGAATATCCACCCTCGGGGCTCCTCCAGAAACAACGAAAAGCCACTACGGGTGGCCACGTGGAATGTTCGGACGCTCACTGCGGAGGAGAGGCTGCCATTCCTCTGTCGGGAGCTGGACCGGTACCGCCTGGATCTATGCGGCATTCAGGAGGTCCGGTGGACCGGCTCTGGCTCCTACCACCATGAGGGGTGGACAGTCCTCTACTCGGGGCAGCAGACTGCCAAACAACAGGGTGTGGCTCTTCTTTTGAACAAAAGAATGAAGGGGGCGTGGGAACGTGGCGGTGAGGTGTGGGAAGCTGTAAGCCCCAGGCTACTTTGGGCTCGCCTTCCCATCAACCGGAGGCGAGGAATGGTGGTCGTGGTTACCTATGCCCCCACCGAAGATGAACATCCGTGGAGGGATGCAGGCAAAGCCGATGAGTCAGATGCCTTCTATGACCTCCTGTCACAGGTGCTGGCTAAAGTGGCCCCTCGGGATAGAGTCATCATGTTGGGTGACTTTAATGCCCGAGTTGGTCATGATACTGGCACCTGGTCTGGAGTGATTGGAGGGCATGGGCCAGATCAGCTCAATAACAACGGTAGGAGGCTGCTAGATTTTTGTGCAGCCCATGGGCTTGTAATTACCAACACGTTGTTCGGGCATCGGCGCATCCACACAACATCATGGATGCATGCCGGGTCCAAGCAAGAACATCTGCTGGACTACATAGTGACGGACCAGCGGATGCGAGCCTATGTCCTTGACACCAGGACCTACCGTGGAGCTGATCTGCCCTCTGACCATCGACTAGTCATCTGTAAGATGCGCCTGCCATTCTTCCACTCCGGTGGTGGGTGTACACCCAGGACCCCATTCCGACCTAAAGTGGCCTGGTCTCAGTTATCTGATGAAAGTTGCAAGCGTGAATTTCATCATCGCTTGCGGCTGGGAATGGCATCGTCCCCGACTCCTCCTGATGTCGAGGGTAAATGGGCGAGGTTTAGGACTGTGACTCATGCAGCTGCAAAGGCTGCTTTGGGTACGCGGTCCAGACCTCCCCAGAGACCCTGGCTGACAGAGTAGGTGTTCAGGATGGTTGAGAAAAAGCGACAGGCCCACTGTCATCGGCTACAGAATCCCACGTCAGAGAATGAGGAGGCTTACCGCAGCCTTCGCTCGGAGGTTCGGAGAGCCGTGAGGCGCTGCAAGGATGGGTGGTGGTCGCGGGCTGCTGAGGAGATGGAGTCTGCCTCAGTGGCCCGTGATCACAAATCCCTATTTAACTCCATCAAAAAAGTAACCTGCAGCGCCACACCTATTACCATCATTAGGGGAAAAAACGGTTATCCAATCTCCGACCCCCAGGAACAGGTTTGCAGATTTGCTGAGCATTTCTGTGAGGTCCTGGGGGAGGGAAAATCCCTCAGCCAGGAAAACATCGTGGCACAAAGTGAGGATGACCCTGCTGAGGCTGCGGTGCCTCAAATATTGGAAGAAGTCACCCCCTGTGAGTGGCTGGCTGAGGTGCCATCTGTTGAGGAAGTACTGAAGGCGATCCGGAGTCTGAGACCAGGAAATACAGCGAGCAGAGATGATCTCTCAAGCGAAATGCTGAGGGAGGGTGGCGTTTGTGCACAGACTGCCCTATATGACATCATAACAACGGTCTGGGCCGCTGGACGGGTTCCGCAGGATTGGAAGGATGCCCTGGTGGTCCCCCTCTTTAAGAAGGGGGACCGCACAGACTGTAACAACTACAGGGGCATCTCACTCCTCAGTGTGCCGGGAAAGGTCCTGGCAAGGATTATTCAGCATCGCCTTGCCAGGCACGCTGAGCGGCTTGCGGAGGCCCAGTGCGGTTTCAGGAAAGGGCGGTCCTGCACAGATGCCATATTTTCTGTCCGTCTGCTACAGCAGAGGTGTAGGGAATTCCAACAAGACCTAAATCTCTGCTTTATTGACCTGGTCACAGCCTATGATACCATCAGTAGGCCTGGGCTCTGGGTCGTTCTTCGTGCTTTTGGAGTACCTGACCCTCTGCTCACGATCATTAAGGACCTTCATGATGGTGAGCGGGCCGGGTAAAACTACGTGGCCGGGAGTCAGAGCCATTCCCTGTACACCTTGGGGTGCGACAGGGATGTCCTCTGGCTCCCACATTATTTAACATCTATTTTGACCACGTAGTTCGTGAAGCCTTCAATAGCTGTACCGGGGGAATCTCCAAATGGTACAGATATAATGGGAGGCTGATCGATGCCCGGGTGCGGTCAAGGGATGGCTCCCTATTGGTCAACCACGTTATGTACGCTGATGATTTGGTAATAGCTGCTCAGTCAGAGGAGGAGTTGGAGATGCTGCTGCTGAGACTGGAGCGTGCCACTAAGAGGTGGGGCCTTACCATCAGCCCCACCAAAAATAAGCACCTGGCTGGGTATTTTGTACCATCGGACACTCCACCCCCACAACTCCCAATCGGTGATGGGGCAGTTGTGGAGAGAGTGGAGAGTTTCCCATACCTGGGCAGTGTGCTTATGACTGGCTCCAGTTTAACAGCAGAGGTCTCACTCCGAATCAGTCGAGCGGCAATATCTTTTCATCGGTTGCGTAACGCTGTGTGGAAGCTACCTGGTCTGTCGCTCCGCACTAAGCTTCAGGTCTTCTCGGCCACGGTCATTCCCTCCCTTCTCTACGCTTGCGAAACGTGGACCCCCCTAATGGAACATCTTCGCCGGTTAGAAACATTTAGGCTGGCCTGCCTACGATCCATCCTGGGTTTAACCAGACTGGATTGTGTGAGGAGCTCACAAATCCTTGAAAGATCTGGGCAAGGTCCCATCGGTGAGCTCCTCCGGCGGGCAAGGCTGCGATGGCTGGGTCATGTAGCCCGCATGCCCAGCCAACGCATGCCGAAACAGCTTTTGTTCGGCCGGATTGATGGGGCTAAGCGGGCGCGGCACGGGCTAGAGAAGAGATGGAGTGATGTGGTACAGGAGGCCGTGGAGCTGAGTGGACTTGCCGATGACTGGTACCAGCGGTGTCAAGATCGACCTCTGTGGAGGAGGCTCGTGAAGGATGCTACTGGGCAGTTGGAGGTAGTCGCCCTCCAACAACAACGGAGGGCGGAGGAGCGACGCTCACAACAACGAGCGGAGCGCCGGGTGGCTAAAGCACAGCAGGTTGGCACAGTAGGGGGCACAGGTGGTGCATCAGCCAGTCATCTCAGTCAGTCGACCCGTGGCACCTGGGTCTGCCCCGTGACCTCCTGCCAGCGGGCGTTCGACACTTCACGTGGCCTCAGGGTGCACATAGCCTGGCACAAGCGTCGTGGTGACGTCACCGCCACTTAGTGGCGAATGGCGGTTGTTGTGTGTCTGTGTGTGTCTGTGTGTGTGTCTGTGTGTGTGTATGTCTGTGTGTGTGTGTTAGTATGTGTCTGTGTGTGTGTCTGTGTGTGTGGGGAGCGATAGTGTAGCGGTTAGCGCGCTGCGCTATGAACCTGGCGACCCGGGTTCGATTCCCGCTCACGGCCAACACCAGTGACGATTATCTGAACCGGTCCCGGGCCTCCCCTAGGTCGACTCAGCCTCAAATGAGTACCTGGTGCGGTGTGTAAACATTGCCACTTGGGAGACAAAGGCGGTCGGGCGTGGTGCTGGCCACCCACCCCCTCGTGTAGCGTTCCGGCCTTCATAGGTGCTCGCTAACAGCACTTGCCCCTACAGTCTGTTAAGGCTATATGGGGGATCTTTGTTTGTCTGTGTGTGTGTCTGTTGGTATGTATGTGTGTGTCTGTGTGTGTGTCTGTGTGTGTGTCTGTCTGTGTGTGTGTATGTCTGTGTGTGTGTATGTCTGTGTGTGTGTATGTCTGTGTGTGTGTGTATGTCTGTGTGTCTGTGTCTGTGTGTGTGTGTGTCTGTGTGTGTGTGTGTCTGTGTGTGTGTGTGTCTGTGTCTGTGTGTGTGTGTGTCTGTGTGTGTGTGTGTGTGTCTGTGTGTGTGTCTGTGTGTGTGTCTGTGTGTATGTGTGTGTGTGTCTGTGTGTCTGTGTGTGTGTGTCTGTGTGTGTGTGTCTGTGTGTGTGTCTGTGTGTGTGTCTGTGTGTGTGTCTGTGTGTGTATGTCTGTGTGTGTGTGTCTGTGTGTGTGTGTGTCTGTGTGTCTGTGTGTGTGTCAGTGTGGGGAGCGATAGTGTAGCGGTTAGCGCGCTGCGCTATGAACCTGGCGACCTGGGTTCGATTCCCGCTCACGGCCAAACACCAGTGACGATTATCTGAACCGGTCCCGGGCCTCCCCTAGGTCGACTCAGCCTCAAACGAGTACCTGGTACGGTGTGTAAACATCGCGACTGGGGAGACAAAGGCGGTCGGGCGTGTGTGAGTACTGTGTGTAGTGTGTGAATACTGTGTGCAGTGTGTGAGTACCGTGTGTGTAGTGTGTGAGTACTGTGTGTGTAGTGTGTGTAGTGTGTGAGTACTGTGTGTGTAGTGTGTGAGTACTGTGTGTGTAGTGTGTGAGTACTGTGTGTGTAGTGTGTGAGTACTGTGTGTGTAGTGTGTGAGTACTGTGTGTAGTGTGTGAGTACTGTGTGTGTAGTGTGTGAGTACTGTGTGAGTACTGTGTGAGTACTGTGTGTGTAGTGTGTGAGTACTGTGTGTGTATTGTGTGAATACTGTGTGTATTGTGTGAGTACTGTGTGTGTAGTGTGTGAGTACTGTGTGTAGTGTGTGAGTACTGTGTGTAGTGTGTGAGTACTGTGTGTGTAGTGTGTGAGTACTGTGTGTGTAGTGTGTGAGTACTGTGTGTGTATTGTGTGAGTACTGTGTGTGTAGTGTGTGAGTACTGTGTGTGTAGTGTGTGAGTACTGTGTGTAGTGTGTGAGTACTGTGTGTAGTGTGAGTACTGTGTGTAGTGTGTGTCACTCTCAGAGTTGGTCGAATCCAAATTAAGTGAAAAGAAAAATGCAAGGTGGCTCTCTGATGTAGGTGTAACAATGATGTCACTAGTTGCACCTCGTGATTAGATGAATTGCTGCAATTTAAATAAAATCATCTATCCGTTTTTTATAACATTGTAGTGAATTTAGCAGTGGTCTTGGGCCCATTGCATAAACATTCAGATAAAAATAATCCATTGTTTTCATATTCGATTCAATGCATGCTTAATTAAATGTGAAATCGATATTGATATCAATGGATTACATTCCATTTTACTGTCTGTCATTAAAAACGGTGCTGGCTCATTCTAATGTGGGTATTAGCTACCCCAAGTGATACAGCCAACTTCGAGGGATGGATGAGTAAAGAATCCGCTTATTTGGCTAATCTTAGCAAAGGTCAAGGCAATCGTCGAGAAGACTTAAACCTATCACCTGGCTCACCTGTGGAGTCATGCCGTGAAATAGGTGGCGTTGGGTCATTACGACGTCTTCCTTCTATTTAAACAGTAACATGAAAGTAATATATATACCGTACACAAGCAAGTGGAACAAATCTTGGCAACAAATCTCAGCAATGATTATACTTGCATTGTCTTTAGTCACAGAAACAGTAATCTGAGATGCGCATTGAGTAATGGAAGGTGATTTAATCCTCTGAGCAAGTAATTTATTTTTTCAACAGATATAATTTTTCATACAGTCAGCTTGCAAAGAAAAAACGCATTTTCATTTTGAACTCATCTATATTCCCCCATTGTGTTTTATTAGCATTATTGGTTCGTGCCTTTGAAATTAAATGAAGTAGCATTTGATTTAGCATTTGATTTACAATCAGGTATAACCTTCATTAAAACTGCGCAGGGCTTAGAGTGAATAAATAAGGTTGGTTACTGTGTCCGTACTCTTTGAATCTATGGGAGACTTTAGCATTGAAGTCTATGGGAGACTTTAACATTGAAGTCTATGGGAGACTTTAGCATTGAAGTCTATGGGAGACTTTAACATTGAAGTCTATGGGAGACTTTAACATTGAAGTCTATGGGAGACTTTAACATTGAAGTCTATGGGAGACTTTAACATTGAAGTCTATGGGAGACTTTAACATTGTGAGGGCGAGAGGTCGGCTCCACTCTCTCACTCACCGCCCTCCTTGTTGTGTCGCTCGCTCTCGTTCACGTTTTTGTTTTATTATAGTCGTAGTAGTTGTTGATATTACAGTATTAGTTATTATAGCAGTTCATGTTTTTATTACTAGTGTAATTGTTTATATTATTGCTGTTGTAAGTTGTTGATGTTATTATTAGTGTTATAGTTACGATTGTAGATGTTATTGTTATTATAGTAGTAGTTATACTTATGATTATAGATGTTGTGGTGGTGGTTGTTAGTCTCCTCAGAACACACAGCCGCCTTCTCCCGCCAAAACGCGACACTTCGGTGGTGGAGGGAGAGGGTCGTGGGCGAAACCAACACGGGCAGCGGGCGAGGGAGGGGTGAATGCCACCAGCGAACTTAAATTGTTTTAATTTAGGGGGGTACACAGCAAACCCCACCGTTCACTAACGCTAGCGAGCCCCTCTTGCTTCTTGTCGCTATGGATGAAATAATTAAACATCAAACAAATTCGCTACATTTATTCAGCGCGTCTTGAGTTTTGATGCTTTTCATACCCCTCCCCCTCTTCCGGGCTATGCTTGGTATAGTCTGAAACGCAGCAGCGCCTTATCTAGTCTATGCTATTTACCATGGGCCTTAATCGGGCTATGAAATAAAGTTAATGTCACGTGCAATGGAGCTGACCAATTAAAAAAAACACCCACAAAATATCAACACCACGTGACTCGTGGTGGGAGGGGGGTTGCCATCTTGGTAAGGGAGAAGCCACCACACACCCCCCTACCCAAGATGACCGCCCAAACGTTGTTTGACTGGTTGTTGGGGAGAACCTCTGATAGCCAATAGCGACTATTAGGCGACTATTCACACTCGACTATTGCGGAGCTGTAGAAGCCCATCACGCTTTTACCCCGTCGTGGTCTTTGCGCAGGCAAAGTGAGTTCTCAGGCCCGTACGGGCGTACAGCCGTTTCAATACGGGCAAACAACAATACAAATCCGTGTCGATTTGTTTGTGTTTCTTCCTTGTGATGGGACTTTGTAGGATTAACGTTGGGATTTATAAGGGGCACGGGGTGATCAGTAAGGTCTGAATTGGTCTGTAATAAGGTAGGACACTGATAAAGGGTTGACAGTTGTGTAGTGTATAGTGTAGTATAATGTATAGGATGAACGTTGAGATTTATAAGGGGCATGGGGTGATCAGTAAGGTCTGAATTGGTCTGTAATAAGGTAGGGCACTGATAAGGGGTTGACAGCTGTGTAGTGTATAGTGTAGTATAATGTATAGGATGAACGTTGAGATTTATAAGGGGCACGGGGTGATCGACAAGGTCTGAATTGGTCTGTAATAAGGCAGAGCGCCGATAAGGGGTTGACAGCTGTGTAGTGTATAGTGTAGTATAATGTATAGGATGAACGTTGAGATTTATAAGGGCCACGGGGTGATCAGTAAGGTCTGAGTTGGTCTGTAATAAGGTAGGGCACTGATAAGTGGTTGAGAGTTATGCTACTGACACTAACGGTGTGACTATGCATACGTAGTCGTTCAGAGTGTTCAACGTCGGCCTGGGTGCTGCGGTCGTCCAGGCGGGCACCGTTCTGGCCCACGCAGTGGCCGCGTGTCGCGGGAAGGCCGGCGAGGCGACCACAGATGTCTCGTGGCCACGGTGAAGCGGAGGAGCGAGCCGGGCGAATCATGGATGGATGCGCTGCGTTGCAAGAATTCCGATTTTATCCGGCGAGCGGCGGGGCGAATTTTCAAAACATTTTCAGTCAGGGTAAATATTACACTTTGGCCGCACGTCCCTGATGGCAGCACCGCATTGACACGGGCAACGCCGCTTCCGTACGCCAGAATTCACACGGGCTCAGTCGTCAGGAGGAGGACCACGTTCGCCACTGCGGTCGACGAGGGGAGCTCACGTTGTTCCCGTTAAGAAACACGATGGGAGTCTGCGGCTTCGCGCGGATTTCTGCCAATTGAACAAGGTCTCCGTGGCAGATGCACACCCGCTCCCACGGTTGGACGATTCATTGGATGCCCTGTCGGCTGTGTGGGTTTTCTACCACACTTGACTTGTCGTCGGGGTGTTGGCAGTTGCCTCTTGATGAGAGCTCTAAACCAAATCCTGTGTTCTGAACACCTCGGGCTCTAAATTTTGATTTAAAGCTTTCGTGACTGCAGTGATTCATATTCTTAGCTCTTTCGGTAAAGTCACGTTGAAGGGAAACAATAAAATAATAAAATATATATAAAAAATAAAAATTCTCACGATGTTTCGACCATAACGCAAACGGTCATCATCAGTTTGTGTTATGGTCGAAACGTCGTGAGAATTTGTATTGTTTTATATATATTTTATTGTTTCCCTTCAACGTGGTGACTTTTCCGAAAGAGCTAAGAACACCTCGGGCTCTGTTCCAGTTTAATTGTCTCCCGATGGGACTCCACTCGGCTCCTGTCACGTTCCAGCGACTCACGCAGCTGGTCCTAGCAGGCCTCCAATGGGACTCGCGCCTCGTTTATTTGGACGACGTGATCGTCTTCGGACGCACGTTCCAGGAGCAGCTGCAGCGGCCGCGATCGGTGTTTGTTCAAAGTTCGGGCGGCCAATCTTACGTTTAAACCACAGTCAAGTGTCACCTCCTGCAGACATCGGTTCGCTACTTGGGGCGCGTCGTCAGCGAGTCCGGGGATAGCCACGGACCCCAACAAAACTGCGTGCGTGCGCAACATGGCCAACCCCCACGTCGGTGGGTGACGTTTGCAGATTTGTCGTATTACCGCCACTTTGTGCCCAAATTTTGCAAAAATTGCAAACCGCTCCATGCTCTCACCGCGAAAAGGCCAAAGATTTCGGTGGGGGGGGGGGGGGTGGAGGAAACCTCGTTTGTTGCGCCGGGGGACGGCCTCGTGACTGCTTTGTGATGTCATACACCAACGTGCATTGAGGCCCTTGTAAGGACTGCTTTGTGACGTCATACACCAACGTGCATTGAGGCCCTTGTAAGGACTGCTTTGTGACATCATACACAAACACACCACATCCGGGGGCTCGCTCTAATGAGTTGAAAAACATTCCAAGGGGCAATTCAGTGGCCCTGTATCTACACAAGTTTTTTGGGACGACCTCCGGAGGGAGAATACTAGCGGGGGGGGGGGGGGGGGGTTGATGACATTAAACGCCAGGAGGTCCGTGGAGCCAGAAGCAAAGATGACCCAAGGCTGGCCCCATGAATCCTCAGGAGGCGTGAAAGTGGCAGGAGCTTTGAGCTTTTGATGCATCTAAGAGAATTAATGAAGCAAGGTAGAAATTCCTACATAACAGGTACCATGTACAAACTTCACATTCGTCAGTCCTGCACAGATTCCGAGTAGTATTCGCAATCAGCCTTAAGTTGAGATTTGCAGAAGCAAAAGCTCTGATAAATTAAGAGTTCAGTTATTGCTCAAGCAGATGAAGTATCACTGAAAGTTTTATTTTATTTTTTTTCTTAATATTTCGAGTCACTTGCAGAGTCAAGGACCTCAAGAAGATGTACTGCACTAAGCTAAGAGTTTGTGATAAAGTTAAGACTCGTGACAAATGGAGACTTGAGTCGCACACCGATAACAAGTGCGCATTAACTTATTGTCCAAGGGATAGGCTGACCGGGTGTTCAACTCCCCCCACTCGCCTCGGCACTCTCGGAGGCCAATGGCAATTTCTGGTTCGGACTGCTGAAGGTTGGAATCGCACCACCAGGAGCAGGCAACAAGCAGCAGTGGTAGTGGTGGATGGATGAATTTTTATTATGAACGGGTGTTGATTTACCTTGCATCAACACCATCATCAACATCACTAACAACATTTAAAACATCATCAACATCAAAATCATTAACACCATCTTCAACATCATCAACATCGTCTCTCTCTCTCTCTCTCTGTCTCTTTGTGTCTCTCTGTGTATATCTCCCCGTCTCTTTCCCCATGCCTCTCCCTATCCATCTCTCTGTGTGGCCATGTATCTCTCTGTCTCTCTGTGTCTCCGCTGTCTCTGTGTCTCTGTATTTCTCCCCGTCTCTTTCCCCATGCCTCTCCCTATCCGTCTCTCTGTGTGGCCATGTATCTCTCTGTCTCTCTGTGTCTCCGCTGTCTCTGTGTCTCTCTCTCTATTTCTCCCCATCTCTTTCCCCATGTCTCTCCGTCTCCAACTCTCTCTCTCTGTCTCTCCATGTCTCTCTCTGTCTCCCTGTCTGTTTCTATCTCGCTTTCGGTTTGAGCGGTCGATGTCCCGCAGAGGGCGGTGGAAATGATAAAACATTTTTTTTTTTACAATGAACATTAAGTAAATACAATTAAACATCCCGGCATCGAGTTGCAGTTTGTAAAATTAACTCTCAAATTACAATTCTCGCTACGCATCATCACACGGCGGATATACGCACAATCGTCGTGTTCGGCAAAGGAATGACAAATCCTCTTCAAGTCAAAATATTAAAATATGATCGCCCGTGAAGAACCAACGGTGAACGAGCAGTTAACAATGAACACCGGCAAAGTGGCTCAGTGGAAAAGGGGGCCAGATTCAATCCCTGGTTGACTCAGCCCATCATCATCACAACTAAAGTGAGCACCACTCTGCAGGGAAGTGAACCTGCAGTGTGCCACAGCTACCGCGCTCCTTTCCTCTCGCACATCCAGCCCTCTCACTCTCTCCTTCATTTCTACCCCACACCTCTCCCTCCCTCCCCCCCGCTCACCCTCTCCTTACAGCACCCCGTGTCCCTCTCACTCTCTCCCTCCCTCCGTCTCCTGGCCTCCCTCAGGGCTCCTAATCGGAACGAATCTCCCCAACAATCTCAACAGACCCCTCTGCCTCTCTCCCTCTCCACCTCCTCTCCCGCCCTCCCTCTCTCCACCTCCTCTCCCACCCTCCCTCTCTCCACCTCCTCTCCCGCCCTCCCTCTCTCCACCTCCTCTCCCACCCTCCCTCTCTCCACCTCCTCTCCCGCCCTCCCTCTCTCCACCTCCTCTCCCGCCCTCCCTCCCGCTCTCTCCCTGTCGGTTCCTAATCGGCACGACCCTTCCCGGCAGCCCCACGGCGCCCACGGCCGCGGCGATCTGCCGCAGCGTCCGTCTCTGCTCCGCCGCCGCCCCCGTCTGCGGCCACCCCCCCTCCACGTCCCGGCGGCCTCCCTCTCTCGCTCTCCCCACCTCTCGCCTCGTCGCCTCCACCGCCCTCTCCACCAGTCTGTCGACCGTCCTCTCGTTCTCCCTCACGGCAATATCAAACCGAGCTTGCTGCGCCTCGGTCCTTGGCCGCGAGTCGCCGACCCTCTGATCCACTCGCCTCCTCGCGTCTGCCTGTCTGTCCCACGCAGCCCTCTCCGCCTCCAGCCTCTCTCTCCCCGCCTCCTCCCTGTTGAGCGTCCTCTCTTCGCCAATGGCTCGTCTCACCCACGCCGTCAGCAGCCTGGCTCTCTCCGCGTTGGGCATCGCCATCTCCACGTCCTCCCCGCGGGGCACCGACCGGTTCACCAGCCTCCTCACGGGCATCTCTCTCCGCCACTGGTCCCTGTCTGCGATGAGCCCCTGTCGGGCCCGCACGCCCGCAGCAGCCGGCTCTCTCCTCGGCTCCCTCTCGACCCCCCTCTCTCCCCCTTGCCTCGCTTCCTCCTCCCTGCCACGTCCTCTCCTCGCTCCCCCTCCCCTCTCCATGGCGCTCCTCTGGATGCCGCTTCGGCCCACACACGCTTCCCGTACCGTCACAAACATCGCCATCATCGTCAAAACACACGTACACACACAGATACACACGCAGATACATACACACACACACAGACACACACACAGATACACACGCAGACAAACACATATAACAATAACCGCCATTCACCACTAAGTGGCGGTGATGTCACCACGACACTTGTGCCAGGCAATGTGCACCCTGAGGCCACGTGAAGTGTCGAACGCCCGCTGGCAGGAGGTCACGGGGCAGACCCAGGTGCCACGGGTCGACTGACTGAGATGACTGGCTGATGCACCACCTGTGCCCCCTACTGTGTCAACCCGCTGTGCTTTAGCCACCCGGCGCTCCGCTCGTTGTTGTGAGCGTCGCTCCTCCGCCCTCCGTTGTTGTTGGAGGGCGACTGCCTCCAACTGCCCAGTAGCGTCCTTCACGAGCCTCCTCCACAGAGGCCGATCTTGACACCGCTGGTACCGGTCATCGGCAAGTCCACTCAGCTCCACGTCCCCCTGTACCACATCACTCCATCTCTTCTCTAGCCCGTGCCGCGCCCGCTTAGCCCCCTCAATCCGGCCGAACAGAAGCTGTTTCGGCATGCAGTGGCTGGGCATGCGGGCTACATGACCCAGCCATCGCAGCCTTGCCCGCCGGAGGAGCTCACCGATGGGACCTTGCCCAGATCTTTCAAGGATTTGTGAGCTCCTCACACAATCCAGTCTGGTTAAACCCAGGATGGATCGCAGGCAGGCCAGCCTAAATGTTTCTAACCGGCGAAGGTGTTCCATTAGGGGGGTCCACGTTTCGAAAGCGTAGAGAAGGGAGGGAATGACCGTGGCCGAGAAGACCTGAAGCTTAGTGCGGAGCGACAGACCAGGTAGCTTCCACACAGTGTTACACAACCGATGAAAAGATATTGCCGCTCGACTGATTCGGAGTGAGACCTCTGCTGTTAAACTGGAGCCAGTCATAAGCACACTGCCCAGGTATGGGAAACTCTCCACTCTCTCCACAACTGCCCCATCACCGATTGGGAGTTGTGGGGGTGATAGTGTCCGATGGTACAAAATACCCAGGCAGGTGCTTAGTTTTGGTGGGGCTGATGGTAAGGCCCCACCTCTTAGTTGCACGCTCCAGTCCCAGCAGCAGCGTCTCCAACTCCTCCTCTGACTGAGCAGCTATTACCAAATCATCAGCATACATAACGTGGTTGAGCAATAGGGAGCCATCCCTTGACCGCACCCGGGCATCGATCAGCCTTCCATTATATCTGTACCATATGGAGATTCCCCCGGTACAGCTACTGAAGGCTTCACAAACTACGTGGTCAAAATAGATGTTAAATAATGTGGGAGCCAGAGGACACCCCTGTCGCACCCCAAGGTGTACAAAGAATGGCTCTGACTCCCGGCCACGTAGTTTTACCCGGGCCCGCTCACCATCATGAAGGTCCTTAATGATCGTGAGCAGAGGGTCAGGTACTCTAAAAGCACGAAGCACAACCCAGAGCCCAGGCCTACTGATGGTATCATAGGCCTTGACCAGGTCAATAAAGCAGAGATGTAGGTCTTGTTGGAATTCTCTACACCTCTGCTGTAGCAGACGGACAGAAAATATGGCATCTGTGCAGGACCGCCCTATCCTGAAACCGCATTGGGGCTCCGCAAGCCTCTCCTCAGCGTGCCTGGCAAGGCGATGCTGAATAATCCTTGCCAGGACCTTTCCCGGCACACAGACACACACACACAGACACACACAGACAACGCTAACCGCTACACTGCAATGCGTTACGCTTCCACGTGCGAGGATCACGTGACAGATTTGACGTCACAGCACCAACTTACCCGCTTGAGGCTGAGTCGACCTAGGGGAGGGCCCAGGAGTGCTGCTGCGGCTGGTGGTGATGGCCGTGAGCGGGAATCGAACTCGGCTCGCGCGCTCAACGACTGCGCGTGTTGGGGGAGGGGCGCACCTCTGGTTGGCTGTCCCGGTCACGTGATGCACTTTAACCAATCCGTGCAACGTACATATTTGGGGAGGTGCGCACCTCTGGTTGGCTGTCCCGGTCACGTGACGCACGTTAACCAATCCGTACAACTTACAGTTTTTGTGAGGGGCGCACCCTCTGGTTGGCTGTCCCGGTCACGTGACGCGCTTTAACCAATCCGTGCAACGTACACGTTTGGTGAGGGGCGCACGCTCTGGGTTGGCTGCTTGGTCCCGGTCACGTGACGCACTTCAACCAATCCGTGCAGCGTTAGCAGCAGTAACGACAGAGCTGGGTGTTTGTATTATGGCTGTTACACATTTCACTTTTGTAGAGTGGTAATGTCGTTAGTGCAAGGCAGAGTTGGTAGTTAATTGTAGTGTAATTATTTTTTACAATTTTGTACAAGTAACATGATAAAGCGTTATCTTTCAGCTAACCAGAGTTTTGATGAGTGTTAAGAGATTCACATTTGTATGCAGCCTCTGGCAAAGAGGCATCTGTGGGGGGCTAGTGCCCCCCTCCCCACTCATTGCGTGGGGGGGGGGGGCTGACCTCCCTCTCCCCACTCTCCACTACGAGGGGGGGGGGGCTGATCTCCCCCTCCCCACTCCCCACTCATTACGTGGGGGGGGGGGGGGGCTGACCTCCCTCTCCCCCCTCCCCACTACGAGGGGGGGGGCTGATCTCCCCCTCCCCGTGAGCAGGTGGGGTGTGACGTCAGCCCCCCCACTCACGGCTGTTTAAGAGTTAATTAATGATTTATACTAAGCCGTCGTGTCAACAAGGCTGTGCCACAACATGTATTGAGTACAATTCTTAAAGATTGTGTGTCTTATTCTTAGTTTTTTCGGTAAAGTCACGTTGAAAAGAAACAAAATAACAAAATATATATAAAACAATAAATTTATGCAAACCAACACACCTGATGATGACCGTTTGAGTTATGGTCGAAACGTCGTGAGAATTTTTTTATTGTTTTATATATATTTTGTTGTTTCTCTTCAACGTGACTTTACCGAAAAAACTAAGAATATGAATTACTGCAGTCACGAAAGCTTTAAATCAAAATTGTGTGTCTTGTGTGTGCGTTGTTCCTCAAGGCTGGGATTTAGAATGAAACCGTGCGAATTGTTGCCGTGTTCATAGTGTCATCTTAATTGGAAGCTTCCTTCATTAACAGAACTTCCCAGCTTGTTGAGAGAAACATCAAATAGTCCACTCAACACAAATACAGTTGTGTCATTTTAATAACGCACGTTGATATTTAGCGCCTGCTGATGATGCCAGGGCTGGGCACACAGGAAGGAGTTTGTGCAACAGCGTTGTGTAACAGTCTGAATGTGTACATCACAGCCTGTCATAGACTTGGTGGTGGTGGTGAGGGTGGTGGTGGTGGTGATGGTGGTGGTGAGGGTGGTGGTGATGGTGGTGGTGGTGATGGTGGTGATGGTGGTGGTGATGGTGGTGAGGGTGAGTGAGGGTGATGGTGGTGATGGTGGTGGTGATGGTGGTGAGGGTGAGTGAGGGTGGTGGTGGTGAGGGTGGTGGTGGTGGTGATGGTGGTGGTGATGGTGGTGGTGAGGGTGGTGGTGGTGGTGATGGTGGTGATGGTGGTGGTGATGGTGGTGAGGGTGAGTGAGGGTGGTGGTGGTGAGGGTGGTGGTGGTGATGGTGGTGATGGTGAGGGTGGTGGTGATGGTGGTGAGGGTGGTGGTGGTGGTGATGGTGGTGATGATGGTGGTGGTGATGGTGGTGATGGTGGTGGTGATGGTGGTGATGGTGGTGGTGATGGTGGTGGTGATGGTGGTGAGGGTGATGGTGGTGATGGTGGTGAGGGTGATGGTGGTGATGATGGTAGTGGTGATGGTGGTGGTGGTGATGAGGGTGATGGTGGTGGTGATGGTGGTGGTGAGGGTGGTGGTGATGGTGGTGGTGGTGATGGTGGTGATGGTGGTGGTGATGGTGGTGAGGGTGAGTGAGGGTGATGGTGGTGATGGTGGTGGTGATGGTGGTGAGGGTGAGTGAGGGTGGTGGTGGTGAGGGTGGTGGTGGTGAGGGTGGTGGTGATGGTGGTGGTGGTGATGGTGGTGATGGTGGTGGTGATGGTGGTGAGGGTGAGTGAGGGTGATGGTGGTGATGGTGGTGGTGATGGTGGTGAGGGTGAGTGAGGGTGGTGGTGGTGAGGGTGGTGGTGGTGGTGATGGTGGTGGTGATGGTGGTGGTGAGGGTGGTGGTGGTGGTGATGGTGGTGATGGTGGTGGTGATGGTGGTGAGGGTGAGTGAGGGTGGTGGTGGTGAGGGTGGTGGTGGTGATGGTGGTGATGGTGAGGGTGGTGGTGATGGTGGTGAGGGTGGTGGTGGTGGTGATGGTGGTGATGATGGTGGTGGTGATGGTGGTGATGGTGGTGGTGATGGTGGTGATGGTGGTGGTGATGGTGGTGGTGATGGTGGTGAGGGTGATGGTGGTGATGGTGGTGAGGGTGATGGTGGTGATGATGGTAGTGGTGATGGTGGTGGTGGTGATGAGGGTGATGGTGGTGGTGATGGTGGTGGTGATGGTGGTGGTGATGGTGGTGGTGAGGGTGATGGTGGTGATGGTGGTAGTGATGATGGTGGTGGTGATGGTGGTGGTGAGGGTGATGGTGGTGATGGTGAGGGTGGTGATGGTGGTGGTGAGGGTGGTAGTGATGGTGAGGGTGGTGATGGTGGTGGTGAGGGTGGTGGTGATGGTGGTGATGATGGTGGTGATGGTGGTGCTGGTGAGGGTGATGGTGAGGGTGGTGGTGGTGGTGGTGAGGGTGGTGGTGGTGAGGGTGGTGGTGATGGTGGTGATGATGGTGGTGATAGTGGTGGTGATGGTGGTGGTGATGGTGGTGGTGGTGGTGAGGGTGGTGGTGATGGTGATGGTGGTGGTGAGGGTGGTGGTGGTGCTGGTAAGGGTGATGGTGGTGGTGAGGGTGGTGGTGGTGAGGGTGGTGGTGGTGGTGAGGGTGGTGATGGTGGTGGTGAGGGTGGTGGTGGTGGTGGTGAGGGTGGTGGTGAGGGTGGTGGTGGTGGTGGTGAGGGTGGTGGTGATGGTGGTGGTGATGGTGGTGGTGAGAGTGGTGGTGATGGTGGTGGTGATGGTGGTGATGGTGGTGGTGATGATGGTGAGGGTGGTGATGATGGTGAGGGTGGTGGTGATGGTGGTGATGGTGGTGAGGGTGGTGATGGTGGTGGTGGTGATGGTGGTGGTGATGGTGGTGAGGGTGGTGGTGGTGAGGGTGATGGTGGTGGTGGTGATGGTGGTGAGGGTGGTGGTGGTGAGGGTGGTGATGGTGGTGATGGTGGTAGTGGTGATGGTGGTGGTGGTGGTGGTGATGAGGGTGATAGTGAGGGTGGTGGTGGTGGTGGTGATGGTGGTGATGGTGGTGGTGATGGTGGTAGTGGTGGTGATGATGGTGGTGGTGATGGTGGTGGTGAGGGTGATGGTGGTGATGGTGGTGGTGATGATGGTGGTGGTGATGGTGGTGGTGATAGTGGTGGTGAGGGTGGTGATGGTGGTGGTGAGGGTGATGGTGGTGATGGTGGTGGTGATGGTGGTAGTGATGATGGTGGTGGTGATGGTGGTGGTGATGGTGGTGGTGAGGGTGATGGTGGTGGTGAGGGTGATGGTGGTGATGGTGGTGGTGGTGAGGGTGGTGGTGATGGTGGTGATGATGGTGGTGATGGTGGTGGTGATGGTGGTGCTGGTGAGGGTGATGGTGGTGGTGAGGGTGATGGTGGTGATGGTGAAGGTGGTGGTGGTGAGGGTGGTGGTGATGGTGAGGGTGGTGGTGGTGGTGAGGGTGGTGGTGATGGTGGTGGTGATGGTGAGGGTGGTGGTGGTGGTGAGGGTGGTGGTGATGGTGGTGGTGGTGAGGGTGGTGATGGTGAGGGTGGTGGTGATGGTGGTGGTGATGGTGGTGATGGTGGTGGTGATGGTGGTGCTGGTGAGGGTGATGGTGGTGGTGATGGTGGTGGTGATGTAGCTGGGTTATGTAGCCCGCATGCCCAGCCACCGCATGCCGAAGCAGCTTTTGTTCGCCCGGATTGAGGGGGCTAAGCGGGCGCGGCACGGGCTAGAGAAGAGATGGTGTGATGTGGTACAGGAGGACGTGGAGCTGAGTGGACTTGCCGATGACTGGTACCAGCGGTGTCAAGATCGGCCTCTGTGGAGGAGGCTCGTGAAGGATGCTGCTGGGCAGTTGGAGGCAGTCGCCCTCCAACAACAACGGAGGGCGGAGGAGCGACGCTCAGAACGAGCGGAGCCCCGGGTGGCTGAGCACAGCAGGTTGGCACAGTAGGGGGCACAGGTGGTGCATCAGCCAGTCATCTCAGTCAGTCGACCCGTGGCACCTGGGTCTGCCCCGTGACCTGCCAGCGGGCATTCGACACTTCACGTGGCCTCAGGGTGCACATAGCCTGGCACAAGCGTCGTGGTGACGTCACCGCCACTTAGTAGCAAATGGCGGTTGTTGTTGTGAGTGAGTGTGTGACTGTATATGGGTAGCGGTAGTGTAGTAGTAGTTAGCGCTACGTCGCGCTATGAACCCGGGGAGGGAGTGAGAAGGAGGGAGTGAAGAGCAGGGAGGGGAACTTCACCTCGCCTGCTGTCGGCCGTCACTATGGAGAATGACTTCACGAATAGCGCTGCCACCGAGTGTCTGGAAGATAGAGACAGGGAGATCCAGGCTGGGTTTGGATGCAGGCTCTATCTCCCACCCCTCTCTCTCTCTCTCCACCCCTCTCTCTTGTGCTTGTTTATTTTTATTTCACTTTTTTATTATAATTTTTCTATCTACGTGACTTTAGCGAAAGAACCAAAGAATATTCACCCACTCATTCACTCGCCCACTCACTAAACAGCTCACCCACCCACTCAATAATTCACTCCCCCACTCGCCCTCCCACTCACTCACTCACTAAATAACTCATCCGCTCACCCACACTCACTCACCCACCCACCCAATCTCTCTCCACCCTCTTTGTATCTCCCTCACCTGGGATCTCTGAGTGAGAATCCCTCCACACCAAACACCTCCCCCAGGGGGTCCTCGCCACACCTCACCAGGTACGGCCTCTCTACATCGTAATGTTGTCTCCGCTTGATGTATTGTCCCACATAGTGGTGCGCCTATGTGGGACGCACACACACGCATGCACACACACACGCATGCATGCACACACACGAGTGGGTGACTGAGTGGGTGAGTGGTGAGTAGGTGGGTGGGTGAGTGAGTGGGTGAGTGAGTGGATGAGTTAGTAAGTGGGTGGTTGAGTGATTGAGTGGGTGAGTGGGTGGGTAGGTGAGTGAGTGGGTAAGTGAGTGGGTGTGTGGATCAGTGAGTGAGAGGATCAGTGAGTGGGTGGGTGGATCAGTGATTTAGTGGCATGGGCGAAAGAGATGGACTAGTCAGTGAGTGGATGGGTTAGAGGGTGAGTAGAGTGAGTGGTTGGGTGAGTGAGTGGATGAGTGAGTGGTTGGGTGAGTGTTAGTGTGTGGGTAAATGGAGTGGGTGAGTGGTTGGGTGAGTGGGTGGCTGAGTGAGTAGGTCAGTGAATGAGTGGGTGGACGAGTGGTTGGGTGAGTAGGTGGGTGAGTGTAACGCCTGTACTATGTTGAACTTATTTCGCACCACACGTAGCCCATCTGTGATAATCGTGCAAATCCAAATTATACAGCAGGTGTCAGGGTCGCGATGGAACCCACGACCTCCTGTACACCAGGCGAGGTAGTCAATATCCGATAGCCACCCTGATAATGATGATGGTAGGTCCCACGACCTCCTGTACACCAGGCAAGGTAGTCAACATCTCCTAGCCACGCAGATGATGATGGTGTTGGTGGTCGTGATGGGACCCACCTGCTCCCACGTGAATGTGTCGCTCTCGACACCGACCGACTGCAGCAGACGAAGCATCGCAGGCACCGGCTTCAGCTGCATCCCAGCGGACAGAGGCATCACGAAGCCACATGTCATCACTCACACAGACACCAAGATCCCCCGTGTAGCCTCGGCAGGCTATAGGGGCAAGTGCTGTTAGCGAAGAGAAGCACCTATCAAGGCTGCCGGCACTGTGGCACATGAGGGGGTGGGTGGCCAGCACCACGCCGAACCGCCTTTGTCTCCCCAGTGGCTTTGTTTACTACGACACACTGCTACACCAGCTACTCTTTTGAGTCAACCTAGGGGAGGCCCAGGACCGATTGTAGTGTATAGTAGTGTATATTACATTGTAGTGTATAGTAGTGCATAGTGTATAGTAGCGTATAGTACTGTAGTTTATAGTAGTGTAGGGTATAGTGTAGTGTATAGTAGTGTAGTGTATAGTAATGTAGTGCATAGTAGTGTATAGTAATTGTAGTGTATAGTTGTGTATAGTGTACAGTGTATAGTTGTGTAGTGTATAGTAATGTAGTGTATAGTTGTGTATAGTTGTGTAGTGTATAGTAATGTAGTGTATAGTTGTGTATAGTATAGTGTACAGTGTATAGTGTACAGTAGTGTATAGTATAGCGTACAGTGTATAGTATACAGTATAGTGTACAGTGTGCAGTGTATAGTGTAGTGTATAGCGTACAGTGTATAGTATAGCATACAGTGTATAGTAGTGTACAGTGTATAGTAGTACACAGAGCACCGATGAGCCCCCCCCTAAAAGCGACTCACCAGAATGTTCCTGTGAGCTCCAGCAGCGGCCAGAGACAACCTGGAGTCACCGGCACTCATCACGGCAGCGGCCAGAGACAACCTGGAGTCACCGGCACTCATCACGGCAGCGGCCAGAGACAACCTGGAGTCACCGGCACTAATCACAGCAGCTGTGGAGACAGCAGGAAGACAGCCACACTCGTCACGGCAGCTGTGAGACAGCAGGAAGACAGCGACACTCGTCACGGCAGCTGTGAGACAGCAGGAAGACAGCGACACTCGTCACGGCAGCTGTGAGACAGCAGGAAGACAGCGACACTCGTCACGGTAGCTGTGAGACAGCAGGAAGACAGCGACACTCGTCACTGTGTGTGTACACTATGTGTGTACATTGTGTGTGTAAATTGTGTGTACAATGTGTGTGTCTACACTGTGTATGTGTACACTGTGTGTGTACACTGTGTGTGTACAGTGTGTGTACAGTGTGCGTACACTGTGTGTGTGTACACTGTGTGTACACTGTATGTGTACATTGTGTGTACACTGTGTGTACATTGTGTGTGTGTACATTGTGTGTGTGTGTACAGTGTATACACTGTGTGTGTGTAGTGTGTGAACACTGTGTGTATGTACACTGTGTGTGTATACTGTGTGTGCACACTGTTTGTGTCCGCATTGAACCGAACCCCCGGCAAGGCCATCTACTTAATGACGAGAGAAAATTCACACGAAATGTCCTTTTCAATGAAATCTTCCAGATGTAAATTGATACAAGCTTTTAATGAAGAAATAAAATAATTTAATTCAAAACACAACACGATTCGAAGATGTTTCATTTTAAAACTTCAAAACGGAGCATGGGGTACTTGCGTGAATGTGTCCTTCGTGTGCCGGAAATGTTGTGACTTTTCTGGCCTGAAGGTCGTCAATGTGTTGGACCCTTATTGGTGCACAGCGTCTCAACAACAGCAGTGGGGTTTGCTTCAACCGATAGGTACGAACATCCAGATAATTCGTGTTGTAGAGAATGTACCTCCTCCTATACGTGTAACTTTTAAATGGTATGCCTTGTAACTGATGAATGATCCGAGCGTGCTACCTATTTCAAAGACAATGAGTTGCTTCAGAAGCAGACGCTTCGTGAAACACAAAAGTACCCTTTGACCTGTATCACAAGAACAACGGGTTTCACCTGAGTTCTCTGTATAGGTTACTTCCAAACACACACACACTTTGTTCTAACATAACTTATTCAATGTGTGACCCTCAGACAAAATGTTACATGCACGCGTACAATCAGACAGTGTATGTACAACGTACTATTGTTGCGTCATTCAAAACGAATAGGCCATTGCATGCTGGCGTCTGGGTCAAAATGTAGCAAATTCTAAATACGCTACAAATAATAGATGACGGCGTTTCGATGGCAACACAAGCAATCGTCATCAGGTGGGACAAGCACAGCAGCAATAAGAAGAAACTGCTGAAGTAGTAGGCGCCTACTACTTCAGCAGTTTCTCTTGCTGTGGTTGTCCCACCTGATGACGATTGCTTGTGTTGTGATCTAAACGCCGTGGTCTGTTATGTTTCTACCCACGTGCTGACTTTACCGAAAGAACTCAAGAGTGTGGATTCCTGCAGTCACGAAAGCTTCGAATCAAGATTACCTACAAACTACACAACTGAGATAACGCATCAATCATCGCCCCCTACTGACAGGCTCTTGTCCACATGCAGGCCGGTGCAGGGCCACCACCTTGTGCCACACAGGGGCAGCTGCTACTTGGGGATGCTCTTTGAGTGCTTCAGACGAGGTACGACACAAAACTCCGAGTTGCCGAGGCGATAAAGCAAGCACCGTGTAAATGCAAATATTATAACATAGTGAATGCTTGGGAGCTTATTGTCTCTCGCTCCTGGCTAGAGATCTACCCAACCCACAGGTCCACAAAGATTG
This sequence comes from Petromyzon marinus, assembly GCF_048934315.1. NCBI lineage: Eukaryota > Metazoa > Chordata > Hyperoartia > Petromyzontiformes > Petromyzontidae > Petromyzon > Petromyzon marinus. The sequence goes on from NW_027422749.1 coordinate 141,947, forward strand.
GCCGCCCTTACTCTGCAGGTTGCACCTAGGAACTGAGTGTCCAACTTCACGGTCTTGTCATTAAAGGCCTGTGACAAAGGTGCATCTATTGGAGCGACATCTTCTCTGGCTTACACATCTACCGGGTCACCACTTGACTTTGTATTGTCTCGGAGGAAGTCCACCCACACCTCCACTTCCACAAACTTCTGGGAGTTGCCTCGATCTGCCTCACAGTCAGAATTCTCCTCCTGCTTTACGTTGCCTCCATCGATGTGAAGGTCCCATTTTGGAGTTGAATCTTCATCTTCACATTTTACCTTCACTTCTTCGCTCTTCACCATCACTTCTTCCCTCTTCACCATCACCTCTTCCCTCTTCACCATCACCTCTTCACATTTCACCATTGCCTCTTCACATTTCACCATCACATCTTCACATTTCACCCCGATACCTTTAAAAGTGTCCAAGCTGGGATTTTCTTCCGGTTCGTGTTTCATGAGGGGTGGGCTAATTGCGGCACTTTGACTTTCACAAGCTGATTTCAGACTGCACTCCTTGTGGATCTTCTGATGCTTCTGTGTTCTCTGGTGTGTTTTAAGAGCAGAAGACTGTGAAAATGCCTTCCCACACACACTGCACTTGAAGGGTTTCTCTCCCGTGTGTGTACTCTGGTGTGTTTTAAGAGCAGATGACTGTGAAAATGTCTTCACACACACACTGCACCTGAAGGGTTTCTCTCCCGTGTGTGTTCTCTGGTGTGTTTTAAGAGCAGATGAATCTGAAAATGTCTTCCCACACACAGTGCACTTGAAGGGTTTCTCTCCCGTGTGTGTTCTCTGGTGTTTTTTAAGAGCAGATGACTGTGCAAATGCCTTCCCACACACACTGCACTTGAAGGGTTTCTCTCCCGTGTGTGTTCTCTGGTGTGTTTTAAGAGCAGATGAACCTGAAAATGTCTTCCGACACACACTGCACCTGAAGGGTTTCTCTCCCGTGTGTGTTCTCTGGTGTTTTTTAAGAGTAGATGAATCTGAAAATGCCTTCCCACACACACTGCACTTGAAGGGTTTCTCTCCCATGTGTGTACTCTGGTGTGTTTTAAGAGCAGATGACTGTGAAAATGTCTTCCCACACACACTGCACCTGAAGGGTTTCTCTCCCGTGTGTGTTCTCTGGTGTGTTTTAAGAGCAAATGACTGTACAAATGCCTTCCCACATACAGTGCACTTGAAGGGTTTCTCTCCCGTGTGTGTTCTCTGGTGTGTTTTAAGAGCAGATGAATCTGAAAATGTCTTCCCACACACAGTGCACTTGAAGGGTTTCTCTCCCGTGTGTGTTCTCTGGTGTTTTTTAAGAGCAGATGACTGTGCAAATGCCTTCCCACACACACTGCACTTGAAGGGTTTTTCTCCCGTGTGTGTTCTCTGGTGTGTTTTAAGAGCAGATGAACCTGAAAATGTCTTCCGACACACACTGCACCTGAAGGGTTTCTCTCCCGTGTGTGTTCTCTGGTGTTTTTTAAGAGCAGATGACTGTGCAAATGCCTTCCCACACACACTGCACTTGAAGGGTTTTTCTCCCGCGTGTGTTCTCTGGTGTGTTTTAAGAGCAGATGAACCTGAAAATGTCTTCCGACACACACTGCACCTGAAGGGTTTCTCTCCCATGTGTGTTCTGTGGTGTGTTTTAAGAGCAAATGAATCTGAAAATGTCTTCCCACACACACTGCAATTGAAGGGTTTCTCTCCTGTGTGTGTTCTCTGGTGTGTTACTAGATTACATGACTGTGCAAACGCCATCCCGCACATCGTGCACCTGAAGGGTTTCTCTCCCGTGTGTGTTCTCTGGTGTTTTACAAGATCAGATGACTGTGCAAATGCCTTCACGCACACACTGCACTTGAAGGGTTTCTCTCCTGTGTGTGTTCTCTGGTGTGTTTTAAGAGTAGATAAATGTGAAAATGCCTTCCCACACACACTGCACTTGAAGGGTTTCTCTCCCGTGTGTGTTCTCTGGTGTGTTACAAGATTATATGACTGTGCAAACGCCATCCCGCACATCGTGCACCTGAAGGGTTTCTCTCCCGTGTGTGTTCTCTGGTGGTTCTGAAAAACTGATGGCCATGCAAATGCCTTGTTACACACAGTACATTTGAAGGGTTTCTCTCCCGTATGACTTCTCTGGTGCCGTGTCAGATTTCCAGTCCGGTCCGTGCTGTATGCACGCTGGTCGCATTGTTGACTTGTCGTACCGAGCTGCGCTGAGTGCCTTTGCTCCATCAGAACAATTCTGCAGAGGAGGCGTCAGCTGCAGACAGAAAAAAATAATATCCACACCATCTACACGTCAGGCACAGAGGAATGCACACGTGACTTACACGTCTATACTTATTAATATATTCATGATGTAGTGAAAAAGTTTCCCAAATTCATCAGATTTGATGAACGTGCAAACGCCTTCACGCACACACTGCACCTGAAGGGTTTCTCTCCACGGGCTGTTATGTCACACAATGAGAGGGAAAATGTCATTAATATGCCTGGAAGCCTTCATATCTTCAAGATGAATGTTAACCCAAAACTCTAAGCACACAATTTCGGCTGTCTGACTACAAAATGAATATTTATGAAAGCTAAATTCAGCTGACATAGCAAAGGGTGTTGAAAACAATACTATTTGTGTTATGCAGAAATGCATAAATTGATGTTTAATCGCAACTCAGGTGTGAATCCAGGCTCAGATGTCCTTGAATGCTGGGATGAACAGTTCCGACTTCAGCTGAATGTGTGTGCTGTGTTCACCTCCAGTTTCCATTCTTATAAAGAGTTCCAGAGGAAAACAAAAATAAACTATTGTTTTGATATAAACTCCGTGTTCAACAGAGTCAATAGACTTTAATTCATACACAAACTTGACACTGTCACACACTGCCATAGGTAAACAGGCGGTGGTGTGACCAGAACCATGCCTGGCCACCTTCATCTGCTCAGCATTAATTCTTCCTCACTCCACCAAGTAATGAATCGAGGATCAATCAACATAGCCGAGGCTATCCGTGTCTCTGTCTCTCTCTCCCCGTGGTGAAGGTGTTCCCCTCCACACATTCAGAGTCAACAGCGGCACGGCTTAGCGTCTTTGACCGATAGACATTGACGCACGTATTGTTGGATCTTTCAGTAAAGTCACGTAGATAGAAAATAAAAATAACAGATTAAATTTAATAAGATAAAGACCACTTTTGTTGCGATTGAAACGTCGTGGGTTTATTGCTTTATTTTAAAAAATTTATTTTTCATTTTATTATTATTTTATTTTCTATCTACGTGACTTTACCGAAAGAACCAAGAATATTAATTCCTGCAGTCACCAAAGTTTAAAGTCAAAACATTCACACACGTTGACAAAGCCTCACCTTGTGTTGTTGTGGGCAGGTTGCTTCTGATAACAAGAGCGGTATAGCAGCTCAAGCGGGCTTGGCCTGCTAACAAAAGAAAATAAAAACTGCGTGAATATTTACAATAAAACAAAGTTACAAAGTGGCGAGCCGGGTGAAGACAAATTAAACTTAAGAGAGATAATTAAAGTGAATGCAATCAGGCGAGGGCAGGAGGCAAGGCCCTGCGTGGCTAGGCCCCGCGTTGTAAAGTTCCAACCTGGACATCGATTCCCATGCTCGCTGCTACTCAACTGACATCCCTACGAGAGAGCGAGGCTCTACCTTGGTAAACAACAACAACCACCACCACCACAACGATGAGAATTTCTCACCTCGGATTTCAGTGCAAGCGCGCACACGGCAACTTCCTGTTACCTCGCGACAGCAGGAAGTAGTATGACGTCACTTCCCTCCCAAGAGCGGCTCTCCAACTGAATAAATTATGTTAATGATGCCGGCCCATATGTGGAGGGATGGGGGCGTGGGCGCTGAACCCGTCGCAATAAACTCGCGACGGCTTTAACGGTCACATTATGTTAATGAGCCGCCAGTCACTGGGCGTGATGAGTACTAGGTGCCTCGGTGAATGTATATGCTCTGACTTTAACATAGCTATTTCTGTGACCAGTTACAAGCTAATCACTCAGCTATTTCAATGCTAAATTCTATGCTAATTCCTTTGTCAAGGGGTACCTCTGCGGATGTGTATACTTTAACTTAGCTATTTCAATGAGCCATTTCAATGCTAAATTATATGCTAATTCCTTTGTCAAGGCGCTTGGTCTTTTTCTTCTCACACAGCTTAAAGGTCGTGATCGAAGCGTGGCTTCTTCCACTCCAGCGCTATCCTCCAGACAGTCTCGTCCCTTCACCTGATGAAGGCCGCTTGTGTTGTGGCCGAAACGTCGTGATTTTTTGTCAATTTATTTATTTTATTTTCACCTACGTGACTTTACCCAATAGAACCAACGAGTATGGATCCTAGCAGTCACGAAAGCTTTAAATCTAGAATTTACCCAATAGAACCAAAGAGTACTGGGCGTAGCTTTGCCCAAATAAGGATTGCCACTGGAACGATATCGGCAGTGACCCAAGCGGAGGTGACGTCACGCTCAAGAGCGCGGTAAACGGGGTTGGGGTGAACAGCTTGGTGACGTGACGTCACTAGCGAGGTACACCTCCCCCTGGCGTTTCATGCCGATGAGGTAATGCAGAGTGGTGACGTCACAGAGTTGGAGTTTAAGTTGATTTAGATTCATTTTCCATTGCTCCCTCCCTTGGGTGCGTGGGTTCAGCAACGTGGACATTATTGTGTATACACTGTGTGTACACTGTGTGTGTGTGTACACTATGTGTGTGTACACTGTGTCACTGTGTGTGTCACTGTGCATCACTGTGTGTGTACACTGTGTGTGTACACTGTGTACAGTGTGTGTATGTACACTGTGTGTACGTATATACATTGTGTGTACACTGTGTGTGTGTACACTGTGTGTGTGTACACTGTGTGTCACTGTGTATACACTGCGTGTGTATACACTGTGTGTATACACTGTGTGTCACTGTGTGTATACACTGTGTGTGTCACTGTGTGTCACTGTGTGTCGCTGTGTGTGTCACTGTGTGCCACTGTGTGTCGCTGTGTGTGTCACTGTGTCACTGTGTGTGTGTCACTGTGCCTGGCACAAGCGTCGTGGTGACGTCACCGCCACTTAGTGGTGAATGGCGGTTATGTCACTGTGTCACTGTGTGTATGTCACTGTGTCACTGTGTGTACACTGTGTGTGTACACTGTGTGTCACTGTGTCACTGTGTGTGTGTCACTGTGTGTGCACACTATGTGTGTCACTGTGTCACTGTGTGTGTACACTGTGTGTGTGTACACTGTGTGTGTGTACACTGTGTATACACTGTGTCACTGTGTGTGTACACTGTGTGTGTGTACACTATGTGTATACACTGTGTGTCGCTGTGTGTGTCACTGTGTCACTGTGTGTGTCACTGTGCCTGGCACAAGCGTCGTGGTGACGTCACCGCCACTTAGTGGCGAATGGCGGTTGTTGTTGTGTCACTGTGTGTCACTGAGTGTGTGTACACTGTGTGTACACACACACAGTTTACACTGTGTGTCACTGTGTGTACACTGTGACAGTGTGTGCACACTGCGTGTGCACACTGTCTCACTGTGTGTGTGTACACTGTGTGTGTGTCACTGTGTGTGTACACTGTAGTACACTGTGTATACACTGTGTATGTACCCTGTTTGTGTCCACATTGAACCAAACCCCCGGCAAGGCCATCTACTTAATGACGAGAGAAAATTCACACGAAATGTCCTTTTCAATGGAGTCATCCAGATGTAAATTGATACAAGCTTTTAATGAAGAAATAAAATCATCTAATTCAAAACACAACACAATTCAAAGATGTTTCATTTTAAAACTTCAAAACGGAGCATGGGGTATTTGCGTGAATGCGTCCTTCGTGTGCAAATGTTGTGACTTTCCCGGCCTGAAGGCCGTCAATGTGTTGGACTATTATTGGTGCACAGCGTCTCAACAACAGCAGTGGGGTTTGCTTCAACCGATGGTTGCGAACATCCAGACGTGAATCAGCAAGGAGCATTTCTAGTCCCAGTTAGACAAACTCTACGTCAACACGTAAGACAAAACTACAATTCGTGTTGTAGAGAATGTACCTCCTCCTATACGTGTAACTTTCAAGCGGTATGCCTTGTAACTGATGAATGATCCGAGCGTGCTCCCTATTTCAATGACGATGAGTTGCTCCAGAGGCAGACGCTTCGTGAAACACAAAAGTACCCTTTGACCTGTATCACAAGAACAACGGGTCTCACCCGAGTTCTCTGTACAGGTTACTTCCAAAACACACACACACACTTTGTCCTAACTTCACTTATTCAATGTTTGACCCTCAGACAAAATGTTACATTTACGCGCACAATCAGACAAGTATTCATTCTAAATAATTGACGGGCATATTAACAACATTGAATTACTGCAGCGAAATTGACTGCATCACGTTAAATCGCATTAACAAGAAGTTATTTTACAAATACGCACCGTCTACTTAACCGTGTATGTACACCGTACTATTGTTGCGTCATTCAAAACGAGTAGGCCGTTGCATGCTGGCGTCTGGGTCAAAATGTATCAAATTCTAAACATTACGCTACAAATAATAGATCACGGCGTTTCGATGGCAACACAAGCAATCGTCATCAGGTGGGACAAGCACAGCAGCAAGAAGAAGAAACTGCTGGAGTAGGCACCTACTACTTCAGCAGTTTCTCTTGCTGTGGTTGTCCCACCTGATGACGATTGCTTGTGTTGTGATCTAAACGCCGTGATCTGTTATGTTTCTACCCACGTGGTGACTTTACCGAAATAACTCAAGAGTGTGGATTCCTGCAGTCACGACAGCTTCGAATCAAGATTACCTACAAACAACACAACTGAGATGACGCATCAATCATCGCCCCCTACTGACAGGCTCTTGTCCACATGCAGGCCGGTGCAGGGCCACCACCTTGTACCACACAGGGGCAGCTGCTACTTGGGGATGCTCTTCGAGTGTTTCAGACGAGGTACGACACGAAACTTTGAGTTGCTGAGGCGATAAAGCAAGCACCGTGTAAATGCAATTGTTATAACATAGTGAATGCTTGGGAGCTTATTGTCTCTCGCTCCTGGTTACAGATCTACCCAACCCATGGGCCCACAAAGTGTTCAACTTCACGTTCTTGTCATTAAAGGCCTGTGACAAAGGTGCATCTATTGTAGCGACATCGTCTCTGGCTTACACATCTACCGGGTCTCCACTTGACTTTGGATTGTCAAGGAGGAAGTCCACCCACACCTCCACTTCCACAAACTGCTGGGAGTTGCCTCGCTCTGCCTCAGTCAGAATTCTCCTCCTGCTTCACGTTGCCTCCATCGATGTGAAGGTCCCATTTTGGAGTTGAATCTTCATTTTCACATTTCACCTTCACTTCTTCGCTCTTCACCATAACTTCTTCACATTTCACCTTCACCTCTTCATATTTCACCTCGATACCTTTAAAAGTGTCCAAGCTGGGATTTTTTTCCAGTTCATGTTTCATGAGGGATGGGCTCATTGCGGCACTTTGACTTTCACAAGCTGATTTCAGACTCCACTCCTTGTGGATCTTCTGATGCTTCTGTGTTCTCTGGTGTACTTGAAGATTTGATGAATGTGCAAATGCCTTCCCACACACACTGCACTTGAAGGGTTTCTCTCCCGTGTGTACTCTGGTGTTTTTTAAGAGCAGATGACTGTGAAAATGCCTTCCCACACACACTGCACTTGAAGGCTTTCTCTCCCGTGTGTGTTCTCCGGTGTGATTTAAGACCAGATGACTGTGAAAATGCCTTCCCACACACACTGCATTTGAAGGGTTTCTCTCCCGTGTGTGTTTTCTGGTGTTTTTTAAGAGCAGATGACCGTGAAAATGCCTTCCCACACACACTGCACATGAAGGGTTTCTCTCCCGTGTGTGTTCTGTGGTGTTTTATAAGAGTAGATGAATCTGAAAATGTCTTCCCACACACAGTGCACCTGAAGGGTTTCTCTCCCGTGTGTGTTCTCTGGTGTGTTTTAAGAGCAGATGAATCAGAAAATGTCTTCCCACACACACTGCACAAGAAGGATTTCTCTCCTGTATGTGTTCTCTGGTGTGTTTTAAGAGCAGATGACCATGAAAATGCCTTCACACACACACTGCACTTGAAGGGTTTATCTCCCGTGTGTGTTCTCTGGTGTTTTTTAATATTAGATGATTCTGGAAATGCCTTCCCACACACACTGCAAATGAAGGGTTTCTCTCCTGTGTGTGTTCTCTGGTGTGTTTTAAGAGCAAATGAATCTGAAAACGTCTTCACACACATACTGCACTTGAAGGGTTTCTCTCCCGTGTGTGTTCTCTGGTGTATTTTAAGAGTCGATGAATCTGAAAATGCCTTCCCACACACAGTGCACTTGAAGGGTTTCTCTCCTGTGTGTGTTCTCTGGTGTATTTTAAGAGCAGATGACCGTGAAAATGCCTTCCCACACACACTGCACTTGAAGGGTTTCTCTCCTGTGTGAGTTCTCTGGTGGGTCTCAAGAACTGATGGCCATGCAAATGCCTTGTCACACACAGTGCACTTAAAGGGTTTCTCTCCCGTGTGTGTTCTCTGGTGTGATATAAGACCATATGACTGTGAAAATGCCTTCCCACACACACTGCACTTGAAGGGTTTCTCTCCCGTGTGTGTTTTCTGATGTTTTTTAAGAGCAGATGACCGTGAAAATGCCTTCCCACACACACTGCACTTGAAGGGTTTCTCTCCCGTGTGTGTTCTCTGGTGTGTTTTAAGAGCAGATGAATCAGAAAATGTCTTCCCACACACACTGCACAAGAAGGATTTCTCTCCCGTGTGTGTTCTCTGGTGTGTTTTAAGAGCAGATGAATCAGAAAATGTCTTCCCACACACACTGCACAAGAAGGATTTCTCTCCCGTGTGTGTTCTCTGGTGTGTTTTAAGAGCAGATGACCATGAAAATGCCTTCGCACACACAGTGCACTTGAAGGGTTTCTCTCCTGTGTGTGTTCTCTGGTGTATTTTAAGAGCAGATGACCGTGAAAATGCCTTCACACACACACTGCACTTGAAGGGTTTCTCTCCCGTGTGTGTTCTCTGGTGTTTTTTAAGAGTCGATGAATCTGAAAATGTCTTCCCACACACAGTGCACTTGAAGGGTTTCTCTCCTGTGCGAGTTCTCTGGTGCTGTGTCAAATTTCCAGTCCGATCCGTGCTGTATGCACGCTGGTCGCATTGTTGACTTGTCGTACCGAGCTGCTGCGCTGAGGGCCTTTGCTCCATCAGACCAGCGTCAGCTGCAGACAGAAAATAAGAATATCCACACCATCTACACGTCAGTATCGAGCCATGGAGGAATGAATATAAACAGTCACACATGAGTTACACGTCTATATTCATTCATGTATTCACGACTAGCTGTACTACCTGGCTTCGCCCGGGACTTGGATCCACCACGTCTGGCCGCCTTTGTCTCCCCAGTGGCGATGTTCACACCACAGCAGTTCCTCGTTTGAGGCTGACTCGACCTAGGAGAGGCCCAGAAGCGGTTCAAATAATCGTCGCCGGTGATGGCCGTGAGCGGGAATCGAACTCGGGTCGCCGGGTTCGTAGCGCGGTGTAGCGCTAACCGATACACTACAATACGTTACGCTTCCACACACACACAGATACACACACACAGACACACAAACACACAGACACACACACAGACACACACAGACACACACAGACACAAACACACAGATACACACACAGACAACGCTAACCGCTACACTACAATGAGTGACGCTTCCACATACGCGGGTCACGTGACAGATTTGACGTCACAGCTCACTTGCTGTGCAAAAAATCTATACATTATTGAGCTCCCCCCCCTAAAAAAACCAAAAGTGTATTTGTATAATGTTTGCACGGTGTACAGTCTGGAAAGTACCCACATGGCAAATTTCCAGTTTGTTGCATGTCGGGAAGTACGCTAAACATTTTGAACAGACAACACACAATCACAACTTTGCCTTTTATATATATTTGGAGATGCAGTGAAAAACTTTCCCAAATTCATCACGCGGTTTCAGTTTTTTGATTTTCAGTTTGATTTATTTTGGTTATAGTCCCGTGAGGCATTCGGCTCTTGAATCGGGTGCAACCACAACAAGCAAAAAAACAAAACCACGACCGAGAAAATCATCTTACAGTGGCTATGTGTGACTGTGCAAACAGCACTGTCATGGCACGCAATGAGAGGGCAAATGTCATAAATATTCCTGTAAGCCCTCGCATCTTCAACATTAATGTTGCCATAGAAACGTTGTGGGGTTTTTTGCTTCATTGTAAAAAAGAAAAATTATTATCTGTTATTTTATTTTCTATCTACGTGACTTTACCGAAAGAACCAAGAATATTAATTCCTGCAGTCACCAAAGTTTTAAGTCAAAACATTCACACACGTTGACAAAGCCTCACCTTGTCTTGTTGTGGGCAGGTCGCTTCTGATAACAAGAGCGGTATAGCAGCTCAAGCGGGCTTGGCCTGCTAACAAAAGAAAATGAAAACTGTGTGAATATTTACAATAAAACAAAGTTACAAAGTGGCGAGCCGGGTGAAGACAAATTAAACTTAAGTGAGATAATTAAAGTAAATGTAATCAGGCGAGGGCAGGAGGCAAGGCCCCGCGTGGCTAGGCCCCGCGTTGTAAAGTTCCAACCTGGACATCGATTCCCATGCTCGCTGCTACTCAACTGACATCCCTACGAGAGAGAGAGGCTCTACCTTGGTAAACAACAACAACCACAACCACCACAACGATGAGAATTTCTCACCTCGGATTTCAGTGCAAGCGCGCACACGGCAGCTTCCTGTTGCCTCGCGACAGCAGGAAATAGTATGATGTCACTTCCCTCCCACATCGGCTCACTAACTGAATAAATTATGTTAATGAGACCGGCCCATATGTCGAGGGGTAGGGGCTGGGCGCTGAACCCATCGCAATAAACTCGCAACGGCTTTAACGGATACATTATGTTAATGAGCCACCAGTCACTGGGCGTAGCTTTGCCCAAATAAGGATTGCCACTGGAACGATATCGGCAGTGACACAAGCGGAGGTCACGTCACGCTCAAGAGCGCTGTGGACGGGGGAGGGGTGAATACCTTGGTGACATGATGTCACTAGCGAGGTACACCTCCCCCTGGCGTTTCACGCCGATGAGGTAATGGAGAGTGGTGACGTCACAGAGTTGGAGTTTAAGTTGATTTAGATTCATTTTCCATTGCTCCCTCCCTTGGGTGTGTGAGCTTAGCAACAACGTGGACATTATTGTGTATACACTGTGAGTGTTTGTACACTGTGTGTATGTACACTATGTGTATACACTGTATGTGTCACTGTGTGTCACTGTGTGTCGCTGTGTGTGTCACTGTGTCACTGTGTGTCACTGTGCCTGGCACAAGCGTCGTGGTGACGTCACTGCCACTTAGTGGCGAATGGCGATTGTTGTTGTGTCACTGTGTCACTGTGTGTGTGTGTCACTGTGTGTGTGTGTCACTGTGTCACTGTGTGTGTCACTGTGTGTGTGTGTCACTGTGTCGCTGTGTGTGTGTGTGTCACTGTGTCACTGTATGTGTGTGTCACTGTGTGTGTGTGTCACTGTGTCACTGTGTGTGTGTCACTGTGTGTACACTGTGTGTGTGTACACTGCGTGTGCACACAATGTGTGTCACTGTGTCACTGTGTGTGTGTCACTGTGTGTATATACACTGTGTCCGGCAAAACAACCCCCTACCTCCTCGCGGTGCCGGACGGGCAACTCTGTCGTGGACAGTGCTGTGGGGGGAGGTCCAATTTTTGATTGGCTCCTCCCCTCATGGCATCTGTGTCCACCACAGGGGCTAAACGGGGGCTCTGGATGGGTGCGAGGGGCTGGTAACCCCTCCACCTTCAATTAATTACCACTAAACCACGAGTTAAACTGAAATATGTAACTAATAAGCTTGTGCCGGAGGCCCCGGGGGACCAGGCGTCTATGACGTCTCCTGGCCAAACCCCAATTGGCGGAGCCAGGAGATTGAATATTTACCCTCGGGGCTCCTCCAGAAACAACGAAAAGCCACTACGGGTGGCCACGTGGAATGTTTGAATGCTCACTGCGGAGGAGAGGCTGCCACTCCTCTGTCGGGAGCTGGACCAGTACCGCCTGGATCTCTGTGGCATTCAAGAGGTCCGGTGGACTGGCTCTGGCTCCTGCCACCATGAGGGGTGGACAGTCCTCTACTCGGGGCAGCAGACTGCCAAACAACACGGTGTGGCTCTTCTTTTGAACAAAAGAATGAAGGGAGCGTGGGAGCGTGGCGGTGAGGTGTGGGAAGCTGTAAGTCCCAGGCTACTTTGGGCTCGCCTTCCCATCAACCGGAGGCGAGGAATGGTGGTCGTGGTTACTTATGTCCCCACCGAAGATGAACATCCGTGGAGGGATGCAGGCAAAGCCAATGAGTCAGATGCCTTCATGACCTCCTGTCACAGGTGCTGGCTAAAGTGGCCCCTTAGGATAGAGTCATCATGTTGGGTGACTTCAATGCCCTAGTTGGTCATGATACTGGCACCTGGTCTGGAGTGATTGGAGGGAATGGGCCAGATCAGCTCAATAACAACGGTAGGAGGCTGCTAGATTTTTGTGCAGCCCATGGGCTTGTAATTACCAACACGCTGTTCCGGCATCGGCGCATCCACACAACATCATGGATGCATGCCGGGTCCAAGCAAGAACATCTGCTGGACTATATAGTGACGGACCAGCGGATGCGAGCCCATGTCCTTGACACCAGGACCTACCGTGGAGCTGATCTGCCATCTGACCATTGGCTAGTCATCTGTAAGATGCGCCTGCCATTCTTCCACTACGGTGGTGGGTGTACACCCAGGACCCCATTCCAACCTAAAGTCGCCTGGTCTCAGTTATCTGATTAAAGTTGCAAGCGAGAATTTCATCATCGTTTGCGGCTGAGATTGGCATCGTCCCCGACTCCTCCTGATGTCGAGGGTAAATGGGCGAGGTTTAGGACTGTGACTCATGCACTGTGACTCATGCAGCTGCAATGGCTGCTTTGGGTACGTGGTCCAGACCTCCCCAGAGACCCTGGCTGACAGAGGAGGTGTTAAGGATGGTTGAGAAAAAGCGACAGGCCCACTGACATCGGCTACAGAATCCCACATCAAAGAATGAGGAGGCTTACCGCAGCCTTCGCTCGGAGGTTCGGAGAGCCGTGAGGCGCTGCAAGGATGGGTGGTGGTCGCGGGTTTGCTGAGGAGATGGAGTCTGCCTCAGTGGCCCGTGATCACAAATCTCTATTTAACTCCATCAAAAAAGTAATCTGCAGCGCCACACCTATTACCATCATTAGGGGAAAAAACGGTGACCCAGTCTCCGACCCCCAGGAACAGGTTTGCAGATTTGCTGAGCATTTCTGTGAGGTCCTGGGGGAGGGAAAATCCCTCAGCCAGGAAAACATCGTGGCACAAAGTGAGGATGACCCTGCTGAGGCTGCGGTGCCTCAAATATTGGAAGAAGTCACCCCCTGTGAGTGGCTGGCTGAGGTGCCATCTGTTGAGGAAGTACTGAAGGCGATCCGGAGTCTGAGACCAGGAAAGGCAGCGGGCAGAGATGATCTCCCAAGCTAAATGCTGAGGGAGGGCAGCGTTTGTGCACAGACTGCCCTATATGACATCATAACAACAGTCTGGACCACTGGATGGGTTCCGCAGGATTGGAAGGATGACCTGGTGGTCGCCCTTTTTAAGAAGGGGGACCGCACAGACTGTAACAACTACAGGGGCATCTCACTCCTCAGTGTACCAGGAAAGGTCTTGGCAAGGATTATTCAACATCGCCTTGCCAGGCACGCTGAGGAGAGGCTTGCGGAGCCCCAATGCGGTTTCAGGAAAGGGCGGTCCTGCACAGATGCCATATTTTCTGTCCGTCTGCTACAGCAGAGGTGTAGGGAATTCCAACAAGACCTACATCTCTGCTTTATTGAACTGGTCAAGGCCTATGATACCATCAGTAGGCCTGGGCTCTGGGTCGTTCTTCGTGCTTTTGGAGTACCTGACCCTCTGCTCACGATCATTAAGGACCTTCATGATGGTGTTAAATAGATGTTAAATAATGTGGGAGCCAGAGGACATCCCTGTCGCACCCCAAGGTTAACAGGGAATGGCTCTGACTCCCGGCCACGTAGTTTTACCCGGGCCCGCTCACCATCATGAAGGTCCTTAATGATCGTGAGCAGAGGGTCAGGTACTCCAAAAGCACGAAGAACGACCCAGAGCCCAGGCTTACTGATGGTATCATAGGCCTTGACCAGTTCAATAAAGCAGAGGTGTAGGGAATTCCAACAAGACCTACATCTCTGCTTTATTGAACTGGTCAAGGCCTATGATACCATCAGTAGGCCTGGGCTCTGGGTCGTTCTTCGTGCTTTTGGAGTACCTGACCCTCTGCTCACGATCATTAAGGACCTTCATGATGGTGAGCGGGCCCGGGTAAAACTACGTGGCCGGGAGTCAGAGCCATTCCCTGTTAACCTTGGGGTGCGACAGGGATGTCCTCTGGCTCCCACATTATTTAACATCTATTTTGACCACGTAGTTCGTGAAGCCTTCAATAGCTGTACCGGGGGAATCTCCATATGGTGCGGTCAAGGGATGGCTCCCTATTGCTCAACCACGTTATGTATGCTGATAATTTGGTAATAGCTGCACATTCGGATGAGTTGGAGACGCTGCTGCTGAGACTGGACCGTGCCACTAAGAGGTGGGGCCTTACCATCAGCCCCACCAAAACTAAGCACCTGCCTGGGTATTTTGTACCATCGGACACTCCACCCCCACAACTCCCAATCGGTGATGGGGCAGTTGTGGAGAGAGTGGAGAGTTTCCCATACCTGGGCAGTGTGCTTATGACTGGCTCCAGTTTAACAGCAGAGGTCTCACTCCGAATCAGTCGAGCAGCAATATCTTTTCATCGGTTGCGTAACGCTGTGTGGAAGCTACCTGGTCTGTCGCTCCGCACTAAGCTTCAGGTCTTCTCGGCCACGGTCATTCCCTCCCTTCTCTACGCTTGCGAAACGTGGACCCCCCTAATGGAACATCTTCGCCGGTTAGAAACATTTAGGCTGGCCTGCCTACGATCCATCCTGGGTTTAACCAGACTGGATTGTGTGAGGAGCTCACAAATCCTTGAAAGATCTGGGCAAGGTCCCATCGGTGAGCTCCTCCGGCGGGAAAGGCTGCGATGGCTGGGTCATGTAGCCCGCATGCCCAGCCACCGCATGCCGAAACAGCTTTTGTTCGGCCGGATTGAGGGGGCTAAGCGGGCGTGGCACGGGCTAGAGAAGAGATGGAGTGATGTGCTACAGGAGGACATGGAGCTGAGTGGACTTGCCGATGACTGGTACCAGCGGTGTCAAGATCGGCCTCTGTGGAGGAGGCTCATGAAGGATGCTACTGGGCAGTTGGAGGTAGTCGCCCTCCAACAACAACGGAGGGCGGAGGAGCGACGCTCAGAACAACGAGCGGAGCGCCGGGTGGCTAAAGCACAGCAGATTGGCACAGTAGGGGGCACAGGTGGTGCATCAGCCAGTCATCTCAGTCAGTCGACCCGTGGCACCTGGGTCTGCCCCGTGACCTCCTGCCAACGGGCGTTCGACACTTCACGTGGCCTCAGGGTGCACATAGCCTGGCACAAGCGCCGTGGTGACGTCACCGCCACTTAGTGGCGAATGGCGGTTGTTGTTGTTGTTGTGACTGTGTGTGTCACTGTGCATGGGGAGCGGTAGTGTAGCGGTTAGCACTACGCTGCGCTATGAACCTGGCGACCCGGGTTCGATTCCCGCTCACGGCCAACACCAGTGACGATTATCTGAACCGGTCCAGGGCCTCCCCTAGGTCGACTCAGCCTCAAATGAGTACCTGGTGCGGTGTGCAAACATTGCCACTAGGAAGACAAAGGCGGCCGGGCGTGGTGCTGGCCACCCACCCCCTCGTGTACCGTTCCGGCCTTCATAGGTGCTCGCTAACAGCACTTGCCCCTACAGTCTGTTAAGGCTATATGGGGATCTTTATCTTTGTGTCACTGTGTGTGTCACTGTGGGTGTCACGGTGTCAGTTTGTGTCACGGTGTCACTGTGTGTGTCACTGTGTTTGTCACTGTGTGTGTCACTGTGTTGCTGTGTGTCACTGTTACTGTGTCACTGTGTGTCACTGTGTGTGTCACTGTATGTCACTGTGTCACTGTGTGTGTCCCTGTGTGTGTGTCACTGTGTCAGTGTGTCACTGTGTGTACACTGTGTGTGTGTACTCTGTGTGTGTACACTGTGTGTGTACACTGTTTGTGTCCGCATTGAACCGAACCCCCGGCAAGGCCATCTACTTAATGACGAGAGAAAATTCACACGAAATGTCCTTTTCAATGAAGTCTTCCAGATGTAAATTGATACAAGCTTTTAATGAAGAAATAAAATCATCTAACTCAAAACACAACACAATTCAAAGATGTTTCATTTTAAAACTTAAAAACGGAGCATGGGGTACTTGCGTGAATGCATCCTTCGTGTGCAAATGTTGTGACTTTCCTGGCCTGAAGGCCGTCAACGTGTTGGACCCTTATTGGTGCACAGCGTCTCAACAACAGCAGTGGGGTTTGCTTCAACCGATAGGTACGAACATCCAGACGTCAATCAGCAAGGACCATTTCTAGTCCCAGTTAGACAAAATCTACGTCAACACGTAAGACAAAACTACAATTCGTGTTGTAGAGAATGTACCTCCTCCTATACGTGTAACTTTCAAGTGGTATGCCTTGTAACTGATGAATGATCCGAGCGTGCTACCTATTTCAAAGATAATGAGTTGCTCCAGAGGCAGACGCTTCGTGAAACATAAAAGTACCCTTTGACCTGTATCACAAGAACAACGGGTCTCACCCGAGTTCTCTGTACAGGTTACTTCCAAAACACACACGCACTTTGTCCTATCATCACTTATTCAATGTTTGACCCTCAGACAAAATGTTACATGCACGCGCACAATCAGACAAGTATTCATTCTAAATCATTGACGGGCATATTAACAACATTGAATTACTGCAGTGAAATTGACTGCATCACGTTACATCGTATTAACAAGAAGTTATTTTACAAATACGCACCGTCTGCTTAACAGTGTATGTACAACGTACTATTGTTGCGTCATTCAAAACGAGTAGGCCGTTGCATGCTGGCGTCTGGGTCAAAATGTAGCAAATTCAAACCATTACGCTACAAATAATAAATCACGGCGTTTCGATGGCAACACAACCAATCGTCATCAGGTGGGACAAGCACAGCAGCAATAATCAGAAACTGCTGGAGTAGGCGCCTACTACTTCAGCAGTTTCTCTTGCTGTGGTTGTCCCACCTGATGACGATTGCTTGTGCTGTGATCTAAACGCCGTGATCTGTTAAGTTTCTACCCACGTGGTGACTTTACCGAAAGAACTCAACAGTGTGGATTCCTGCAGTCACGAAAGCTTGGAATCAAGATTGCCTACAAACTACACAACTGGGATGACACATCAATCATCGCCCCCTACTGACAGGCTCTTGTCCACATGCAGGCCGGTGCAGGGCCACCACCTTGTGCCACACAGGGGCAGCTGCTACTTGGGGATGCTCTTCGAGTGTTTCAGACGAGGTACGACACAAAACTCCGAGTTGCTGAGGCGATAAAGCAAGCACCGTGTAAATGCAATTATTATAACATAGTGAATGCTTGGGAGCTTATTGTCTCTCGCTCCTGGTTAAAGATCTACCCAACCCACAGGTCCACAAAGACTGGCCGCCCTTACTCTTCAGGTTGAACCTAGCAACTGAGTGTCCAACTTCACGTTCTTGTCATTGAAGGCCTTTGACAAAGGTGCATCTATTGGAGCGACATCTCAAGCTTACACATCTACCGGGTCTCCACTTGACTTTGTATTGTCTCGGAGGAAGTCCACCCACACCTCCACTTCCACAAACTGCTGGGAGTTGCCTCGCTCTGCCTCACAGTCAGAATTCTCCTCCTGCTTTACGTTGCCTCCATCGATGTGAAGGTCCCATTTTGGAGTTGAATCTTCATCTTCACATTTTACCTTCACTTCTTCGCTCTTCACCATCACTTCTTCCCTCTTCACCATCACCTCTTCACCATCACTTCTTCCCTCTTCACCATCACCTCTTCCCTCTTCACCATCACCTCTTCCCATTTCACCATCACCTCTTCACATTTCACCTCGATAACTTTAAAAGTGTCCAAGCTGGGATTTTCTTCCGGTTCGTGTTTCATGACGGGTGGGCTAATTGCGGCACTTTGACTTTCACAAGCTGATTTCAGACTGCACTCCTTGTGGATCTTCTGATGCTTCTGTGTTTTCTGGTGTACTTGAAGATTTGATGAATGTGCAAATGCCTTTACGCACACACTGCACTTGAAGGGTTTCTCTCTCGTGTGTGTACTCTGGTGTTTTTTAAGAGCAGATGAATCTGAAAATGTCTTCCCACACACACTGCACTTGAAGGGTTTCTCTCCCGTGTGTGTTCTCTGGTGTGTTTTAAGAGCAGATGACTGTGAAAATGCCTTCCCACACACACTGCACCTGAAGGGTTTCTCTCCCGTGTGTGTTCTCTGGTGTTTTTTAAGAGTAGATGAATCTGAAAATGTCTTCCCACACACACTGCACCTGAAGGGTTTCTCTCCCGTGTGTGTTCTCTGGTGTGTTTTAAGAGCAGATGAATCTGAAAATGTCTTCCCACACACAGTGCACTTGAAGGGTTTCTCTCCCGTGTGTGTTCTCTGGTGTCTTTGAAGATTAGATGAATCTGGAAATGCCTTCCCACACACAGTGCACTTGAATGGTTTCTCTCTCGTGTGTGTTCTCTGGTGTTTTTTAAGAGTAGATGAATGTGAAAATGTCTTCCCACACACACTGCACCTGAAGGGTTTCTCTCCCGTGTGTGTTCTCTGGTGTGTTTTAAGAGCAGATGAATCTGAAAATGTCTTCCCACACACAGTGCACTTGAAGGGTTTCTCTCCCGTGTGTGTTCTCTGGTGTCTTTGAAGATTAGATGAATCTGGAAATGCCTTCCCACACACAGTGCACCTGAAGGGTTTCTCTCCCGTGTGTGTTCTCTGGTGTGTTACAAGATGACATGAATCTGAAAACGCCTTGCCGCACAAAGTACACTTTAAGGGTTTCTCTCCTGTGTGTGTTCTCTGGTGTTTTTTAAGAACAGATGAATGTGCAAATGCCTTCCCACACACACTGCACTTGAAGGGTTTCTCTCCCGTGTGTGTTCTCTGGTGTATTACAAGATTACATGACTGTGCAAACGCCATCCCGCACATCGTGCACCTGAAGGGTTTCTCTCCCGTGTGTGTTCTCTGGTGGTTCTGAAAAACTGATGGCCATGCAAATGCCTTGTTACACACAGTACATTTGAAGGGTTTCTCTCCCGTGTGTGTTCTCTGGTGCAGTGTCAAATTTCCAGTCCGGTCCGTGCTGTATGCACGCTGGTCGCATTGTTGACTTGTCGTACCGAGCTGCGCTGACTGCCTTTGCTCCATCAGACCAATTCTGCAGAGGAAGCGTCAGCTGCAGACAGGAAAAAAGAATATCCACACCATCTACACGTCAGGCACAGAGGAATGCACACGTGACTTACACGTCTATACTTATTAATATATTCATGATGTAATGAAAAGTTTCTCAAATTCATCAGATTTGATGAACGTGCAAACGCCTTCACGTACAGAGTGCACCTGAAGGGTTTCTCTCCACGGGCTGCTATGGCACACAATGAGAGGGAAAATGTGATTAATATGCCTGGAAGCCTTCATATCTTCAAGATGAATGTTAACCAAAAACTCTAAGCACACAATTTCGGCTGTCTGACTACAAAATTAATATTTATGAAAGCTAAATTCAGCTGACATAGCAAAGGGTTTTGAAAACAATACTATTTGTGTTTTGCAGAAATGCATGAATTAATGTTCAATCGCAACTTAGAGGTGTGAATCCAGGATCAGATGTCCTTGAATGCTGGGGATGAACAGATCCGACTTCAGCTGAATGTGTGTGCTGTGTTCACCTCCTGTTTCCATTCTTATAAAGAGTTCCAGAGGAAAACAAAAATAAACTATTGTTTTGATATAACCTCCGTGTTCAATAGAGTTAATAGATTTTACTGCAAACACAAACTTGACACTGTCACACACTGCCATGAGTAAACAGGTGGTGGTGTGACCAGAACCATGCCTGGCCACCTTCATCTGCTCAGCATTAATTCTTCCTCACTCCACCAAGTAATGAATCGAGGATCAATCAACATAGCCGAGGCTATCCGTGTCTCTGTCTCTCTCTCCCCGTGGTGAAGGTGTTCCCCTCCACACATTCAGAGTCAACAGCGGCACGCGCTTAGCGTCTTTGACCGATAGATACATTGACACACGTATTGTTGGTTCTTTCAGTAAAGTCACGTAGATAGAAAATAAAAATAACAGATTCAATTCAATAAGATAAAGACCACTTGTGTTGAGATCGAAACGTCGTGGGTTTTTTGCTTCATTTTCAATTTGTTTTATTTTTCTTTTAATTTATTATCTGTTATTTTAATTTTATTTTCTATTTACGTGACTTTACCGAAAGAACCAAGAATATTAATTCCTGCAGTCACCAAAGTTTTAAGTCAAAACATTCACACACGTTGACAAAGTCTCACCTTGTGTTGTTGTGGGCAGGTCACTTCTGATAACAAGAGCGGTATAGCAGCTCAAGCGGGCTTGGCCTGCTAACAAAAGAACGAAAATGAAAACTGCGTGAATATTGACAATAAAACAAAGTTACAAAGTGGCGAGCCGGGTGAAGACAAATTAAACTTAAGCGAGATAATTAAAGCGAACGCAATCAGGCGAGGGCTGGAGGCAAGGCCCCGCGTGGCTAGGCCCCGCGTTGTAAAGTTCCAACCTGGACATCGATTCCCATGCTCGCTGCTACTCAACTGACATCCCTGAGAGAGAGAGGCTCTACCTTGGTAAACAACAACAACCACCACCACCACAACGATGAGAATTTCTCACCACGGATTTCAGTGCAAGCGCGCACACAGCAGCTTCCTGTTGCCTCGTGACAGCAGGAAGTAGTATGACGTCAGTGCCCTTCCACAAGCAGCTCTCTAACTGAATAAATTATGTTAATCAGGCCGGCCCATACGTCGAGGGATGGAGGCGTGGGCGCTGAACCCGTCGCAACAAACTCGCGACGGCTTTAACGGTCACATTATGTTAATGAGCCACCGGTCACTGGGCGTAGCTTTGCCCAAATAAGGATTGCCACTGGAACGATATCGGCGGTAACCCGAGCGGAGGTGACGTCACGCTCAAGAGCGCGGTGGATGGGGGGAGGGGTGAATACCTTGGTGACATGACGTCACTAGCGAGGTACACCTCCCCCTGGCGTTTCACGTCGATGAGGTAATGGAGAGTGGTGACGTCACAGAGTTGGAGTTTAAGTTGATTTAGATTCATTTTCCATTGCTCCCTCCCTTGGGTGTGTGAGCTCAGCAACAACGTGGACATTATTGTGTATACACTGTGTGTACACTGTGTATGTATATACACTGTGTATACACTGTGTGTATACACTGTGTGTGTGTACACTATGTGTGTACACTGTGTGTACAATGTGTGTGTACACTGTGTGTGTGTACACTGTGTGTGTGTGTGTACACTGTGTGTGTGTACACTGTGTGTATACACTGTGTGTGTGTGCACTGTGTGTGTACACTGTGTGTGTACATTGTGTGTGTACACTGTGTGTACACTGTGTGTGTGTGTACACTGTGTGTGTACATTGTGTGTGTACACTGTTTGTGTCCGCATTGAACCGAACCCCCGGCAAGGCCATCTACTTAATGACGAGAGAAAATTCACATGAAATGTCCTTTTCAATGAAGTCTTCCAGATGTAAATTGATATAAGCTTTTAATGAAGAAATAAAATCATCTAACTCAAAACACAACACAATTCAAAGATGTTTCATTTTAAAACTTCAAAACGGAGCATGGGGTACTTGCGTGAATTCGTCCGTGTGCAAATGTTGTGACTTTCCTGGCCTGAAGGCCGTCAATGTGTTGGACCCTTATTGGTGCACAGCGTCTCAACAACAGCAGTGGGGTTTGCTTCAACCGATGGTTACGAACATCCAGACGTGAATCAGCAAGGAGCATTTCTAGTCCCAGTTAGACAAAATCTACGTCAACACGTAACACAAAACTGCAATTCGTGTTGTAGAGAATGTACCTCCTCCTATACGTGTAGCCTTTAAGTGGTATGCCTTGTAACTGATGAATGATCCGAGCGTGCTACCTATTTCAAAGACAATGCGTTGCTCCAGATGCTTCGTGGAACACAAAAACACCGTTTGACCTGTATCACAAGAACAACGGGTCCCACCTGAGTTCTCTGTACAAGTTACTTCCAAACAGACACGCACACTTTGTCCTAACATCACTTATTCAATTTTTGACCCTTACAGATCAAATGTTACAAGTATGCACACAACCAGACAAGTATTCATTCTAAATTATTGACAGGCATATTAACAAAATTGGATTACTGCAGTGAAATATACTGCATCACGTTACATCGTATTAACAAGAAGCTTTTAAAAAAAAATTGCAGTCTGCTTCACAGTGTATGTAAAACATACTATTGTGTCATTCAAAACGAGTAGGCCATTGCATGCTGGCGTCTGAGTGAAAATGTAGCAAATTCTAAACATTACCTACAAACTACACAACTGAGATGACACATCAATCATCGCCCCCCACTGACAGGCTCTTGTGCACATGCAGGCCGGTGCAGGGCCACCACCTTGTGCCACACAGGGGCAGCTGCTACTTGGGGATGCTCTTCAAGTGTTTGTGATGAGACACAAAACTCCGAGTTGCTGAGGCGATTAAGCAAGCACCATGTAAAAGCAATTATGATAAGATAGTGAATGCTTGGGAGCTTATTGGCTCTTGCTCCTGGTTAGAGATCTAACCAACCCACAGGCCCACAAAGTGTTCAACTTCACATTCTTGTCATTAAAGGCCTGTGACAAAGGTGCATCTATTGTAGCGACATCGTCTCTGGCTTACACATCTACCGGGTCTCCACTTGACTTTGGATTGTCTCGGAGGAAGTCCACCCACACCTCCACTTCCACAAACTGCTGGGAGTTGCCTCCCTCTGCCTCACAGTCAGAATTCTCCTCCTGCTTCACGTTGCCTCCATTGATGTGAAGGTCCCATTTTGGAGATGAAACTTCATCTTCACATTTCACCTTCACTTCTTCCCTCTTCACCATCACTTCTTCCCTCTTCATCATCACCTCTTCATATTTCACCTCGATACCTTTAAAAGTGTCCAAGCTGGGATTTTTGTCCGGTTCTTGTTTCATGAGGGATGGGCTTATTGTGGCACTTTGACTTTCACAAGCTGATTTCAGATTCCACTCCTTGCAGATCTTCTGATGCTTCCGTGTTCTCTGGTGTACTTGAAGATTTTATGAATGTGCAAACGCCTTCCCGCAGAGTGCACCTGAAGGGTCTCTCTCCCGTGTGTGTTCTCTGGTGTACTTTAAGATGTGATGACTGTGCAAACATCATCCCACACAGAGTGTACCTCAAGGGTTTCTCTCCTGTGTGTTCTCTGGTGTACTTGAAGATTTGATGAATGTGCAAATGCCTTCCCGCACACACTGCACTTGAAGGGTTTCTCTCCCGTGTGTACTCTGGTGTTTATTAAGAGCAGATGAATGTGAAAATGCCTTCCTACAAACACTGCACTTGAAAGGTTTCTCTCCCGTGTGTTCTCTGGTGTGATTTAAGACCAGATGACTGTGAAAATGCCTTCCCACACACACTGCACTTGAAGGGTTTCTCTCCCGTGTGTGTTTTCTGGTGTTTTAAGAGCAGATGACTGTGAAAATGCCTTCACACACACACTGCACTTGAAGGGTTTCTCTCCCGTGTGTGTTCTCTGGTGTTTTTTAAGAGCAGATGACCGTGAAAATGTCTTCCCACAAACACTGCAATTGAAGGGTTTCTCTCCCGTGTGTGTTCTCTGGTGTTTTATTACATGAATCTGGAAATGCCTTCCCATACACACTGCACTTGAAGGGTTTCTCTCCCGTGTGTGTTCTCTGGTGTTTTTTAAGAGTAGATGAATCTGAAAATGTCTTCCCACACACACTGCAGCTGAAGGGTTTCTCTCCTGTGTGTGTTCTCTGGTGTTTTTTAAGAGCAGATGAATCAGAAAATGTCTTCCCACACACACTGCACAAGAAGGGTTTCTCTCCCGTGTGTGTTCTTTTGTGTGTTTTAAGAGCAGATGACCGTGAAAATGCCTTCACACACACACTGCACTTGAAGGGTTTCTCTCCCGTGTGTGTTCTCTGGTGTGTTTTAAGAGCAAATGAATCTGAAAATGTCTTCACACACACACTGCACTTGAAGGGTTTCTCTCCCGTGTGTGTTCTCTGGTGTCTTTTAAGAGCAGATGACCATGAAAATGTCTTCCCACACACACTGCACCTGAATGGTTTCTCTCCCGTGTGTGTTTTCTGGTGTGTTTTAAGAGTAGATGAATCTGAAAATGTCTTCCCACACACACTGCATTTGAAGGGTTTCTCTCCCGTGTGTGTTCTCTGGTGTGTTTTAAGAGCAGATGACCATGAAAATGTCTTCCCACACACACTGCACCTGAAGGGTTTCTCTCCCGTGTGTGTTCTCTGGTGTGTTTTAAGAGTAGATGAATCTGAAAATGTCTTCCCACACACACTGCATTTGAAGGGTTTCTCTCCCGTGTGTGTTCTCTGGTGTGTTTTAAGAGCAAATGAACCTGAAAATGTCTTCTGACACACACTGCACCTGAAGGGTTTCTCTCCCGTGTGTGTTCTCTGGTGTTTTTTAAGAGTAGATGAATCTGAAAATGTCCTCCCACACACACTGCACTTGAAGGGTTTCTCTCCCGTGTGTGTTCTCTGGTGTGTTTTAAGAGTAGATGAATCTGAAAAAGTCTTCCCACACACAGTGCATTTGGAGGGTTTCTCTCCCGTGTGTGTTCTCTGGTGTTTTTTAAGAGCAAATGACTGTGAAAATGCCTTTCCACACACACTGCACTTGAAGGGTTTCTCTCCCCTGTGTGTTCTCTGGTGTGTTTTAAGAGCAAATGAATCTGAAAATGTCTTCCCACACACACTGCACTTGAAGGGTTTCTCTCCCGTGTGTGTTCTATGGTGTCTTTGAAGATGAGATGAATCTGAAAATGCCCTCGCACACACACTGCACTTGAAGGGTTTCTCTCCCGTGTGCGTTCTCTGGTGTGTTTTAAGAGCAAATGAATCTGAAAATGCCTTCCCACACACACTGCACTTGAAGGGTTTCTCTCCCGTGTGTGTTCTCTGGTGTTTTTTAAGAGTAGATGAATCTGAAAATGCCTTCCCACACACACTGCACTTGAAAGGTTTCTCTCCCGTGTGTGTTCTCTGGTGTGTTTTAAGAGCAGATGAATCTGAAAATGTCTTCCCACACACACTGCACTTGAAGGGTTTCTCTCCCGTGTGTGTTCTCTGGTGAATTTTAAGAGCAGATGACTGTGAAAATGCCTTCCCACACACAGTGCACTTGAAGGGTTTCTCTCCCGTGTGTGTTCTCTGGTGTGTTTTAAGAGTCGATGAATCTGAAAATGCCTTCCCACACACAGTGCACTTGAAGGGTTTCTCTCCCGTGTGTGTTCTCTGGTGTTTTTTAAGAGTCGATGAATCTGAAAATGCCTTCCCACACACACTGCACTTGAAAGGTTTCTCTCCCGTGTGTGTTCTCTGGTGTGTTTTAAGAGCAGATGAATCTGAAAATGTCTTCCCACACACAGTGCACTTGAACGGTTTCTCTCCCGTGTGTGTTCTCTGGTGTTTTTTAAGAGTCGATGAATCTGAAAATGCCTTGTCACACACAGTGCACTTGAAGGGTTTCTCTCCTGTGCGAGTTCTCTGGTGCTGTGTCAAATTTCCAGACCGATCCGTGCCGTATGCACGTTGGTCGCATTGTTGACTTGTCGTACCGAGCTGCTGTGCTGAGTGCATTTGCTCCATCAGACCAGCGTCAGCTGCAGACAGAAAATAAGAATATCCACACCATCTACACGTCAGTATCGAGCCATGGAGGAATGAATATATACAGTCACACGTGACTTACACGTCTATATTCATTCATGTATTCATGACTAGCTGTACTACCCGGCTTTGCCCGGGACTTGGATCCACCACGTCCGGCCGCATTTGTCTCCCCAGTGGCGATGTTCACACCACAACAGTTACTCGTTTGAGGCTGAGTCGACCTAGGGGAGGCCCAGAAGCGGTTCAAATAATCGTCGCCGGTGGTGGCCGTGAGCGGGAATCGAACTTGGGTCGCCGGGTTCGTAGCGCGGCGTAGCGCTAACCACTACACTACAATGCGTTACTCTTCCACACACACACAGACACACACAGATACACACACACAGACACACACACAGATACACACACAGACACACAGACACAAACACGCAGACACATACAGATACACAGACAGCGCTAACCACTACACTACAATGCGTGACGCTTCCACATGCGAGGGTCACGTGACAGATTTGACGTCACAGCTCACTAGCCGTGCAAAAAATCTATACATTATTGAACTCCCCCCCCCCAAAAAAAACCCACAAAAGTGTATTTGTATAATGTTTGTATGGTGTAAAGTCTGGAAAGTACCCACATGGCAAATTTCCAGTTTGTTGCATGTCGGGAAGTACGCTAAACATTTTGAACAGACAACACACGCAATCACAACTTTGACTTTTATATATATTTGGAGATGCAGTGAAAAACTTCCCCAAAATTCATCACGCGGTTTCAGTTTTTTTGATTTTCAGTTTGATTTATTTTGGTTATAGTCCCGTGAGCCATTCGGCTCTTGAATCGGGTGCAACCACAACAAGCAAAAATACAAAAACACGACCGAGAAAATCATCTTACAGTGACTATGTGTGACTGTGCAAACAGCACTGTCATGGCACGCAATGAGAGGGCAAATGTCATAAACATTCCTGTAAGCCCTCGCATCTTCAACATTAATGTTGCCATAGAAACGTTGTGGGGTTTTTGCTTCATTGTAAAAAAAGAAAAATTATTATCTGTTATATTAATTTGATTTTCTATCTACGTGACTTTACCGAAATAACCAAGAATATTAATTCCTGCAGTCACCAAAGTTTTAAGTCAAAACATTCACACACGTTGACAAAGCCCCACCTTGTGTTGTTGTGGGCAGGTCGCTTCTGATAACAAGAGCTGTATAGCAGCTCAAGCGGGCTTGGCCTGGAAAAAAAGAAAATAAAAACTGCGTGAATATTTACAATAAAAAAAGTTACAAAGTGGCGAGCCGGGTGAAGACAAATTAAACTTAAGCGAGATAATTAAAGTAAACGCAATCAGGCGAGGGCAGGAGGCAAGGCCCCGCGTGGCTAGGCCCCGCGTTGTAAAGTTCCAACCTGGACATCGATTCCCATGCTCGCTGCTACTCAACTGACATCCCTGAGAGAGAGAGCGAGGCTCTACCTTGGTAAACAACAACAACAACCACCACCACCACAACCACCACCACCACCACAACGATGAGAATTTCTCACCTCGGATTTCAGTGCAAGAACGCACACGGCAGCTTCCTGTTTCCTCGCGACAGCAGGAAGTAGTATGACGTCACTTCCCTCCCACGAGCGACTCTTTAACTGAATAAATTATGTTAATGAGGGCCGGCCCATATGTCGAGGGATGGGGGCGTGGGCGCTGAACCCGTCGCAATAAACTCGCAACGGCTTTAACGGACACATTATGTTAATGAGCCACCAGTGACTGGGCGTAGCTTTGCCCAAATAAGGATTGCCACTGGAACGATATCGGCAGTGACACGGGCGGAGGTGACGTCACGCTCAAGAGTGCGGTGGATGGGGGAGGGGTGAATACCTTGGTGACATGACGTCACTAGAAAGGTACACCTCCCCCTGGCGTTTCACGCCGATGAGGTAATGCAGAGTGGTGACGTCACAGAGTTGGAGTTTAAGTTGATTTAGATTCATTTTCCATTGCTCCCTCCCTTGGGTGTGTGAGCTCAGCAACAACAACGTGGACATTATTGTGTATACACTGTGTGTGTGTACACTGTGTGTATACACTGTGTCACTGTGTGTCGCTGTGTGTGTCATTGTGTCACTGTGTGCGTGTCACTGTGTGTCAGTGTGTGTGTGTCACTATGTCAAAACAACCCCCTACCTCCTCGCGGTGCCGGACGGGCAACTCTGTCGTGGACAGTGCTGTGGGGGGAGATCCAATTTTTGATTGGCTCCTCCCCTCATGGCATATATGTCCACCACAGGGGCTAAAAGAGGGCTCTGGACGGGTGCGAGGGGCTGCTAATCCCTCCACCTTCAATTAATTACCACGAAACCACGAATTAAACTGAAATATGTAACTAATAAGCTTGTGCCGGAGGCCCCGGGGGGCCAGGCGTCTATGACGTCTCCTGGCCAAACCCCAATTGGCGGAGCCAGGAGATTGAATACCTACCCTCGGGGCTACTCCAGAAACAACGAAAAGCCACTACGGGTGGCCACGTGGAATGTTCGAACGCTCACTGCAGAGGAGAGGCTGCCACTCCTCTGTCGGGAGCTGGACCGGTACCGCCTGGATCTATGCGGCATTCAGGAGGTCCGGTGGACCGGCTCTGGCTCCTGCCACCATGAGGGGTGGACAGTCCTCTACTCGGGGCAGCAGACTGCCAAACAACAGAGTGTGGGTCTTCTTTTGAACAAAAGAATGAAGGGGGCGTGGGAGCGTGGCGGTGAGGTGTGGGAAGCTGTAAGCCCCAGGCTACTTTGGGCTCGCCTTCCCATCAACCGGAGGCGAGGAATGGTGGTCGTGGTTACTTATGCCCCCACCGAAGACGAACATCCGTGGAGGGATGCAGGCAAAGCCGATGAGTCAGATGCCTTCTATGACCTCCTGTCACAGGTGCTGGCTAAAGTGGCCCCTCGGGATAGAGTCATCATGTTGGGTGACTTCAATGCCCGAGTTGGTCATGATACTGGCACCTGGTCTGGAGTGATTGGAGGGCATGGGCCAGATCAGCTCAATAACAACGGTAGGAGGCTGCTAGATTTTTGTGCAGCCCATGGGCTTGTAATTACCAACACGCTGTTCCGGCATCGGCGCATCCACACAACATCATGGATGCATGCCGGGTCCAAGCAAGAACATCTGCTGGACTACATAGTGACGGACCAGCGAATGCGAGCCCATGTCCTTGACACCAGGACCTACCGTGGAGCTGATCTGCCCTCTGACCATCGACTAGTCATTTGTAAGATGCGCCTGCCATTCTTCCACTCCGGTGGTGGGTGTACACCCAGGACCCCATTCCAACATAAAGTGGCCTGGTCTCAGTTATCTGATGAAAGTTGCAAGCGAGAATTTCATCATCGCTTGCGGCTGGGATTGGCATCGTCCCCGACTCCTCCTGATGTCGAGGGTAAATGGGCGAGGTTTAGGACTGTGACTCATGCAGCTGCAACGGCTGCTTTGGGTACGCGGTCCAGACCTCCCCAGAGACCCTGGTTGACAGAGGAGGTGTTCAGGATGGTTGAGAAAAAGCGACAGGCCCACTGTCATCGGCTACAGAATCCTACGTCAGAGAATGAGGAGGCTTACCGCAGCCTTCACTCGGAGGTTCGGAGAGCCGTGAGGCGCTGCAAGGCAAGGATGGGTGGTGGTCGCGGGTTGCGGAGGAGATGGAGTCTGCCTCAGTGGCCCGTGATCACAAATCTCTATTTAACTCCATCAAAAAAGTAACCTGCAGCACCACACCTATTACCATCATTAGGGGAAAAAACGGTGATCCAATCTCCGACCCCCAGGAACAGGTTCACAGATTTGCTGAGCATTTCTGTGAGGTCCTGGGGGAGGGAAAATCCCTCAGCCAGGAAAACATCATGGCACAAAGTGAGGATGACCCTGCTGAGGCTGCGGTGCCTCAAATATTGGAAGAAGTCACCCCCTGTGAGTGGCTGGCTGAGGTGCCATCTGCTGAGGAAGTATTGAAGGCGATCCGGAGTCTGAGACCAGGAAAGGCAGCGGGCAGAGATGATCTCCCAAGCGAAATGCTGAGGGAGGGTGGCGTTTGTGCACAGACTGCCCTATATGACATCATAACAACAGTCTGGACCACTGGACGGGTTCCGCAGGATTGGAAGGATGCCCTGGTGGTCCCCCTTTTTAAGAAGGGGGACCGCACAGACTGTAACAACTACAGGGGCATCTCACTCCTCAATGTGCCGGGAAAGGTCCTGGCAAGGATTATTCAGTATCGCCTTGGGGTGCGACAGGGATGTCCTCTGGCTCCCACATTATTCAACATCTATTTTGACCACGTAGTTCGTGAAGCCTTCAATAGCTGTACCGGGGGAATCTCCATATGGTACAGATATAATGGGAGGCTAATCGATGCCCGAGTGCGGTCAAGGAATGGCTCCCTATTGCTCAACCACGTTATGTATGCTGATGATGTGGTAATAGCTGCTCAGTCAGAGGAGGAGTTGGAGACGCTGCTGCTGAGACTGGAGCGTGCCACTAAGAGGTGGGGCCTTACCATCAGCCCCACCAAAACTAAGCACCTGCCTGGGTATTTTGTACCATCAGACACTCCACCCCCACAACTCCCAATCGGTGATGGGGCAGTTGTGGAGAGAGTGGAGAGTTTCCCATACCTGGGCAGTGTGCTTATGACTGGCTCCAGTTTAACAGCAGAGGTCTCACTCCGAATCAGTCGAGCGGCAATATCTTTTCATCGGTTGCGTAACGCTGTGTGGAAGCTACCTGGTCTGTCGCTCCGCACTAAGCTTCAGGTCTTCTCAGCCAGGGTCATTCCCTCCCTTCTCTACGCTTGCGAAACGTGGACCCCCCTAATGGAACATCTTCGCCGGTTAGAAACATTTAGGCTGGCCTGCCTACGATCCATCCTGGGTTTAACCAGACTGGATTGTGTGAGGAGCTCACAAATCCTTGAAAGATCTGGGCAAGGTCCCATCGGTGAGCTCCTCCGGCAGGCAAGGCTGCGATGGCTGGGTCATGTAGCCCGCATGCCCAGCCACCGCATGCCGAAACAGCTTTTGTTTGGCCGGATTGAGGGGGCTAAGCGGGCGCGGCACGGGCTAGAGAAGAGATGGAGTGATGTGGTACAGGAGGACGTGGAGCTGAGTGGACTTGCCGATGACTGGTACCAGCGGTGTCAAGATCGGCCTCTGTGGAGGAGGCTCGTGAAGGATGCTACTGGGCAGTTGGAGGCAGTCGCCCTCCAACAACAACGGAGGGCGGAGGAGCGACGCTCAGAACAACGAGCGGAGCGCCGGGTGGCTAAAGCACAGCAGGTTGGCACAGTAGGGGGCACAGGTGGTGCATCAGCCAGTCATCTCAGTCAGTCGACCCGTGGCACCTGGGTCTGCCCAGTGACCTCCTGCCAGCGGGCGTTCGACACTTCACATGGCCTCACGGTGCACATAGCCTGGCACAAGCGTCGTGGTGACGTCACCGCCACTTAGTGGCGAATGGCGGTTGTTGTCACTATGTCACTGTGTGTGTACACTCTGTGTGTGTATATATACACTGTGTGTGTACCCTGTGTGTGTACACTGGGTGTATACACTGTATGTACACCGTGTGTACACTGTGTGTGTGTAGACTGTGTATACCCTGTGTGTGTGTGTACACTGTGTGTGTACACTGTGTATACACTGTGTGTGTACACTGTGTGTACACTGTGTGTATACACTGTGTATACACTGTGTGTACACTGCGTGTTTGTACACTGTGTGTGTGTACACTGTGTGTACATTGTGTGTGTACACTGTGTGTATACACTGTGTGTACAGTTTGTGTACACTGTGTGTGCATACTGTGTATGTACACTGTGTGTGTACACTGTGTGTACATTATTTGTATACACTGTGTGTACACTGTTTGTATACACTGTGTGTGTGTACACTGTGTGTGTACACTGTGTGTGTCACTGTGTGTCGCTGTGTTTCACTGTGTCACTGTGTGTGTCACTGTGTGTATGTGTCACTGTGTGTGTGTACACTGTGTACCCTGTGTGTACACTATGTGTGTACAATGTATGTGTGTACACTGTGTGTACAGTGTGTGTACACTGTGTGTACACTGTGTGTGTGTACACTGTGTGTATACAGTGTGTGCGTACACTGTGTGTGTACACTGTGTATACACTGTGTGTACCCTGTGTGTGTACACTGTGTGTGTGCACTGTGCGTGTGTGTACACCTGGCACAAGCGTCGTGGTGACGTCACCGCCACTTAGTGGCGAATGGCGGTTGTTGTCACTATGTCACTGTGTGTGTACACTCTGTGTGTGTATATATACACTGTGTGTGTACCCTGTGTGTGTACACTGGGTGTATACACTGTATGTACACCGTGTGTACACTGTTTGTGTGTAGACTGTGTATACCCTGTGTGTGTGTGTACACTGTGTATACACTGTGTGTGTACACTGTGTGTACACTGTGTGTATACACTGTGTATACACTGTGTGTACACTGCGTGTTTGTACACTGTGTGTGTGTACACTGTGTGTACATTGTGTGTGTACACTGTGTGTATACACTGTGTGTGTACAGTTTGTGTACACTGTGTGTGCACACTGTGTATGTACACTGTGTGTGTACACTGTGTGTACATTATTTGTATACACTGTGTGTACACTGTTTGTATACACTGTGTGTGTGTACACTGTGTGTGTACACTGTGTGTGTCACTGTGTGTCGCTGTGTTTCACTGTGTCACTGTGTGTGTGTACACTGTGTACCCTGTGTGTACACTATGTGTGTACAATGTATGTGTGTACACTGTGTGTACAGTGTGTGTACAGTGTGTGTACACTGTGTGTGTGTACACTGTGTGTATACAGTGTGTGCGTACACTGTGTGTGTACACTGTGTATACACTGTGTGTACCCTGTGTGTGTACACTGTGTGTGTGCACTGTGCGTGTGTGTACACCTGGCACAAGCGTCGTGGTGACGTCACCGCCACTTAGTGGCGAATGGCGGTTGTTGTCACTGTCACTGTGTGTGTACACTCTGTGTGTGTATATATACACTGTGTGTGTACCCTGTGTGTGTACACTGGGTGTATACACTGTATGTACACCGTGTGTACACTGTGTGTGTAGACTGTGTATACCCTGTGTGTGTGTGTACACTGTGTGTGTGTGTACACTGTGTGTGTACACTGTGTATACACTGTGTGTGTACACTGTGTGTACACTGTGTGTATACACTGTGTATACACTGTGTGTACACTGCGTGTTTGTACACTGTGTGTGTGTACACTGTGTGTACATTGTGTGTGTACACTGTGTGTATACACTGTGTGTGTACAGTTTGTGTACACTGTGTGTGCACACTGTGTATGTACACTGTGTGTGTACACTGTGTGTACATTATTTGTATACACTGTGTGTACACTGTTTGTATACACTGTGTGTGTGTACACTGTGTGTGTACACTGTGTGTGTCACTGTGTGTCGCTGTGTTTCACTGTGTCACTGTGTGTGTCACTGTGTGTATGTGTCACTGTGTGTGTGTACACTGTGTACCCTGTGTGTACACTATGTGTGTACAATGTATGTGTGTACACTGTGTGTACAGTGTGTGTACACTGTGTGTACACTGTGTGTGTGTACACTGTGTGTATACAGTGTGTGCGTACACTGTGTGTATACTGTGTGTACCCTGTGTGTGTACACTGTGTGTGTGCACTGTGCGTGTGTGTACACTGTGTGTACACTGTGTATACACTGTGTGTACACTGTGTACAGACACTGTGTGTACAGTGTTCACTGTGTGTGTACACTGTGTATACACTGTGTGTGTACACTGTGTGTGTGTACACTTTGTGTATACAGTGTGTGTGTACACTGTGTGTGTACACTGTGTGTGTGTACACTGTCTGTGTACACTGTCTGTACATTGTGTGTACACTGTGTATAAACTGTGTGTGTACATTGTGTGTGTACACTGTGTGTGTGTTCACTGTTTGTGTCCGCATTGAACCGAACCCCCGGCAAGGCCATCTACTTAATGACGAGAGAAAATTCACACGAAATGTCCTTTTCAATGAAGTCTTCCAGATGTAAATTGAAACAAGCTTTTAATGAAGAAATACAAATTATCTAATTCAAAACACAACACAATTCAAAGATGTTTCATTTTAAAACTTCAAAACGGAGCATGGGGTACTTGCGTGAATGCATCCTTCGTGTGCAAATGTTGTGACTTTCCCGGCCTGAAGGCCGTCAATGTGTTGGACTATTATTGGTGCACAGCGTCTCAACAACAGCAGTGGGGTTTGCTTCAACCGATGGTTGCGAACATCCAGACGTGAATCAGCAAGGAGCATTTCTAGTCCCAGTTAGACAAACTCTACGTCAACACGTAAGACAAAACTACAATTCGTGTTGTAGAGAATGTACCTCCTCCTATACGTGTAACCTTTAAGTGGTATACCTTGTAACTGATGAATGATCCGAGCGTACTCCCTATTTCAAAGACGATGAGTTGCTCCAGATGCTTCGTGGAACACAAAAACACCGTTTGACCTGTATCACAAGAACAACGGGTCTCACCTGACTTCTCTGTACAAGTTACTTCCAAAACACACACACACTTTGTCCTAACATCACTTATTCAATGTTTGACCCTTACAGATCAAATGTTACAAGTATGCACAAAACCAGACAAGTATACATTCTAAATTATTGACAGGCATATTAACAAAATTGGATTACTGCAGTGAAATATACTGCATCACATTACATCGTATTAACAAGCTTTTGAAAAAAAGTTGCAGTCTGCTTCAGAGTGTATGTAAAACATACTATTGTGTCATTCAAAACGAGGCCATTGCATGCTGGCGTCTGAGTGAAAATGTAGCAAATTCTAAACATTACCTACAAACTACACAACTGAGATGACACATCAATCATCGTCCCCTACTGACAGACTCTTGTCCACATGCAGGCCGGTGCAGGGCCACCACCTTGTGCCACACAGGGGCAGCTGCTACTTGGGGATGCTCTTCGAGTGTTTGTGATGAGGTACGACACAGAACTCCGAGTTGCTGAGGTGGTTAAGCAAGCACCATGAATGCTTGGGAGCTTATTGGCTCTTGCTCCTGGTTAGAGATCTACCCAACCCACGGGCCCACAAAGACTGGCCGCCCTTACTCTGCAGGATGAACCTAAGAAATGAGTGTTCAACTTCACGTTCTAATCATTAAAGGCCTGTGACAAAGGTGCATCTATTGTAGCGACATCGTCTTTGGCTTACACATCTACCGGGTCTCCACTTGACTTTGTATTGTCTAGGAGCAAGTCCACCCACACCTCCACTTCCACAAACTGCTGGGAGTTGCCTCGCTCTGCCTCAGTCAGAATTCTCCTCCTGCTTCACGATGTGAAGGTCCAATTTTGGAGTTGAATCTTCATCTTCACATTTTACCTTCACTTCTTCGCTCATCACTTCTTCACATTTCACCTTCACCTCTTCATATTTCAGCTTCACCTCTTCATATTTAACCTTTATACCTTAAAAGTGTCTAAGCTGGGATTTTTGTCCGGTTCTTGTTTCATGAGGGATGGGCTCATTGCGGCACTTTGACTTTCACAAGCTGATTTCAGACTCCACTCCTTGTGGATCTTCTGATGCTTCTGTGTTCTCTGGTGTACTTGAAGATTTGATGAATGTGCAAATGCCTTCACGCACACACTGCACTTGAAGGGTTTCTCTCCCGTGTGTGTTCTCTGGTGTTTTTTAAGAGATGACCGTGAAAATGCCTTCCCACACACACTGCACTGGAAGGGTTTCTCTCCCGTGTGTGTTCTCTGGTGTGTTACAAGATTACATGACTGTGTAAACGCCATCCCGCACATCGTGCACCTGAAGGGTTTCTCTCCTGTGTGTGTTCTCTGGTGTTTTTTAAGAGTAGATAAATCTGAAAATGCCTTCCCACACACAGTG
This sequence comes from Petromyzon marinus, assembly GCF_048934315.1. Lineage (NCBI taxonomy): Eukaryota > Metazoa > Chordata > Hyperoartia > Petromyzontiformes > Petromyzontidae > Petromyzon > Petromyzon marinus. The sequence goes on from NW_027422749.1 coordinate 178,226, forward strand.
CACTTGAAGGGTTTCTCTCCCGTGTGTGTTCTCTGGTGTTTTTTAAGAGCAGATGACCATGAAAATGCCTTCCCACACACAGTACATTTAAAGGGTTTCTCTCCTGTGTGAGTTATCTGGTGCCGTGTCAAATTTCCAGTCCGATCTGTGCCGTATGCACGCTGGTCGCATTGTTGACTTGTCGTACCGAGCTGCGCTGAGTGCCTTTGCTCCATCAGACCAATTCTGCAGAGGAAGCGTCAGCTGCAGACAGAAAAAAAGAATATCCACACCATCTACACGTCAGGCACAGAGGAATGCACACGTGACTTACACGTCTATACTTATTAATATATTCATGATGTAGTGAAAAAGTTTCCCAAATTCATCAGATTTGATGAACGTGCAAATGCCTTCACGCACACCCTGCAACTTGAAGGGTTTATCTCCCGTGTGTGTTCTCTGGTGTACTTTTAGATGTGGTGACTGTGCAAACGCCTTCACGTACAGAGTGCACCTGAAGGGTTTCTCTCCACGGGCTGCTATGGCACACAATGAGAGGGAAAAAGTCATTAATATGCCTGGAAGCCTTCATATCTTCAAGATGAATGTTAACCCAAAACTCTAAGCACACAATTTCGGCTGTCTGACTACAAAAGGAATATTTATGAAAGCTAAATTCAGCTGACATAGCAAAGGGTGTTGAAAACAATACTATCTGTGTTATGCAGAAATGCATGAATTAATGTTCAATCGCAACTTAGAGGTGTGAATCCAAGCTCAGATGTCCTTGAATGCTGGGGATGAACAGTTCCGACTTCAGCTGAATGTGTGTGCTGTGTAAACTCCCTGTTTCCATTCTTAGTAAGAGTTCCAGAGGAAAACAAAAATAAACTATTGTTTTGATATAACCTCCTTGTTCAACAGAGTTAATAGACTTTACTGCAAACACAAACTTGACACTGTCACACACTGCCATGAGTAAACAGGTGGTGGTGTGACCAGCACCATGCCTGGCCACCTTCATCTGCTCAGCATTAATTCTTCCTCACTCCACCAAGTAATGAATCGAGGATCAATCAACATAGCCGAGGCTATCCGTGTCTCTGTCTCTCTCTCCCCGTGGTGAACGTGTTCCCCTCCACACATTCAGAGTCAACAGCGGCACGCGCTTAGCATCTTTGATCGATAGATACATTGACACACGTATTGTTGGTTCTTTCAGTAAAGTCACGTAGATAGAAAATAAAAATAACAGATTAAATTTAATAAGATAAAGACCACTTGTGTTGCGATCAAAACGTCGTGGGTTTTTTTTATTCATTTAAAAAAAATTATATTTTTCATTTAAGAAAAATTATTATCTGTTATTTTAATTTCATTTTCTATCTACGTGACTTTATCGAAAGAACCAAGAATATTAATTCCTGCAGTCACCAAAGATTTAAGTCAAAACATTCACACACGTTGACAAAGCCTCACCTTGTCTTGTTGTGGGCAGGTCGCTTCTGATAACAAGAGCGGTATAGCAGCTCAAGCGGGCTTGGCCTGGTAACAAAAGAAAATAAAAACTGCGTGAATATTTACAATAAAACAAAGTTACAAAGTGGCGAGCCGGGTGAAGACAAATTAAACTTAAGCGAGATAATTAAAGTAAACGCAATCAGGCGAGGGCAGGAGGCAAGGCCCCGCGTGGCTAGGCCCTGCGTTGTAAAGTTCCAACCTGGACATCGATTCCCATGCTCGCTGCTACTCAACTGACATCCCTACGAGAGAGAGCGAGGCTCTACCTTGGTAAACAACAACAACCACCACCACAACAACCACCACAACAACCACAATCGCAATGAGAATTTCTCACCTCGGATTTCAGTGCAGGAAGCGATAGCTTCCTGTTACCTCGTGACGTCTCACGGCAGCAGGTGACGTGACGTCACCTCCGGGGTACGAGACACGCTCCTCCCACAATGAGCGGCTCCGTAACTAAATAAATTAGAGAATGAATAAATTATGTTAATGTCGTCGTCCGTCACGTCGTGAGTGCTGAACCCGTCGCAATAAACTCGCGACGGCTTTAACGGATACATTATGTTAATGGCGGCACCAGTCACTGGGCGTAGCTTTGCCCAAATAAGGATTGGCACTGGAACGATAACGTCAGTGACCCAAGCGGAGGTGACGTCATGTTCAAGAGCCCGGTAGACGGGCGAGGGGTGAATACCTTGGTGACATGACGTCACTAGCTAGGTACACCTCCCCCAGGCGTTTCACGCCGATGAAGTAATGCTGAGAGGTGGCGTCACAGAGCGGGATTGGAGTTTAAGTTGATTTAGATTCATTTTCATTGCTCCCTCCTTTGGGTGCGTGGGCTCAGCTACAACAACAACGTGGACATTATTGTGTATACACTGTGTATGTGTGTACACTGTGTGTTTACACTGTGTGTGTACACTGTGTGTATACACTGTGTGTGTGTACACTGTGTGTGTACACGCGCTGTGTGTGTGTGTACACTGTGTGTGTGTGTACACTGTGTGTGTGTACACTGTGTGTGTATACACTTGGCAGTCCCGGGGAGTCCCCCCCCCACCACCCTTCACCACCCCCCACCACCCTCCACCACTACCCCCACCACCCTTCACCACCCCCCATCACCCTATACCCCCCACCACGCCCCCCATTACCCTCCACCACCCCCCATCACCCTGGTGGTGGTGGTTGTTGTGATGTTCTGACACCAGTCAGATCAACACCTTCACAGCCACTGCTGCTGCTGCTGTTTGTTTATAGGCAGAAGGTGTTCACGCCACGTCCCTTTCTCTGTGTGTGTACACTCTGTGTGTGTGTACACTGAGTGTGTGTAGGTGTTCACGCCACGTCCCTTTCTCTGTGTGTACACTCTGTATGTGTGCACACTGAGTGTGTGTAGGTGTTCACGCCACGTCCCTTTCTCTGTGTGTGTACACTGTGTGTGTGTACACTGAGTGTGTGTAGGTGTTCACGCCACGTCCCTTTCTCTGTGTGTGTACACTGAGTGTGTGTAGGTGTTCACGCCACATCCCTTTCTCTGTCACCATTTTAATTCTGGGCCAAAGAGGTCCTGCAAACGTAAACATTTTCTGTTTAAAATGTAACACGAACATAATGAATTATATTCTTGGTTATTTCGGTAAAGTCACGTTGAAGGGAAACAATAAAAAAATATATAAAACAATAAAATTCTCACGACGTTTCGACTGTAACACAAGCAGTCATCATCAGGTGTGAAAACCAACGGCAAGAAACATTTGAAAGAAGTGGCGGTTTGTATTTATTTATTTTTAAACGTTAGCACCACGGAGAGCGATTTGGCAGTTTATTTAGAAGGACTAGTCCATCTATGTTCTGAAAAGAGGAGGGGGGGAGACGAAAAATAAAGTTATGCTGTCTGAAAGCCACCGTAAGCGTGAACAATCAATTAAGACCCGAAATGGTTTATCAAATCCTTCCAATGATTGCTAAGCCAGAATTCCTTCCTCTCGGTTGAAATTGTCTCTGTGTTTGTATATGTGGATAGCCTCATGAACGAATCTCTCATGGTAGCCAGATGGCTTGCAAAGAACCTCTGTCTTGGAGAAGTCAATGTCATGTGAGCCTACTGAATTATAACAATGATCTGCCACGGCCGAGGTGTTGGTCCTACCGTGTTTAAGGTCTGCTTTGTGTTCACGAATGCGGTCCGAGACATGGCGTTTGGTTTATCCAATGTAACTACTACCACAGAGGCAACTTAGTTTGTAGACACCAGGGTACTGTATGTCCGGAATCACATCTTTTACAGACGGAACCAGATCACGGATTTTATGTAATGTGTTGTAACGGACCTGGATCTTGTGTTTATTCAAGATTTTTTGAGATTTTTTTTGTGATCCCCGCAATGTAGGGTAAAGTGATGGTTTTGAAAGTCTCCTCAAGAGGGTCCTTCTTCATGGTTGGAGTGATAGCTTTGCGGATTGTGTAGTCGGAATAACCATTAGCCTTAAGAGCTTGGTGTACGTGCTTGAGTTCACTGGCTATGTGTTCCTGGTCGGATATGCATTGGGCTCTATGGTGCAGAGTCTTGATGAGGGAATTCTTCTGGGATGGATGGTGGTGGGAATCCGGTTTCAGGTAAGCATCCGTATGGGTAGCTTTCCCGTAGACGGAGTGGCTCATTGAACCATCAATTTTTTTTACCAATTCCACTTTACAGTAAAATTGTAGACATGGCACAATATATATTTGTGAATCTTTATTTTTACCAACATTTGAAAAAATATTCTCCGTTAAGGCAAAATTCTGAAATATTAGATTTTTTACAAAGCCTTGTGAATTCACCTTGTATCTGAACAAGTTCAATTTGTGCAAATATATTTTTTCAAACGTATAAATAAAAAAGACTGCTTACAAATATCAGCTCTATGTTTTCAAGTAAATATATTTTGGGTAGTGAATAAATTGTAGTCTAAATAAGCTACACATGACGAATTGTAGGCAATTATAGTTATAATCAAAGACATTTTTAAACAATCACGTGGTCCCTGTAGTCGCCGTTAAGAGACAAAATCTGCTTGAAACAGTTTATCAACATATATGAATACATTGATTCGAATAAGCAGAGTTAATTTCCTATTTATGGCATGCCAGCTATGTGTCAGTTTTCGATATCAACATCACCTTATAAAAGAATAACATTTAAAATACGCACAGACAAGTATTCATTCGTAATTATTGACAGGCATATTAACAAAATTGAATTACTGCAGTGAAATATACTGCATCAGGTTACATCGTATTAACAAGAAGCTATTTTAAAAATACGCAACTCCTGCTTAACAGTGTATGTACAACTATTGCAGTGTCATTCAAAACGAGTAGGCCATTGCATGCTGGCGTCTGGGTCAAAATGTAGCAAATTCTAAACATTAGCTACAAATAATAGATCACAGAGTTTAGATCGTAACACAAGCAATCGTCATCAGGTGAGACAACCACAGCAGCAAGAAGACAAAACTGCTGAAGTAGGCGCCTACTTCAGCGTCTTCTTCTTGCTGTGGTTGTCCCACCTGATGACGATTGCTTGTGTTGTGATCTAAACGCCGTTATCTGTTATGTTTCTACCCACGTGATGACTTTACCGAAATAACGAGAGAGTATGGATTCCTGCAGTCACGAAAGCTTCGAATCAAGATTGCCGACAAACTACACAACCGAGATGACGCATCAATCATTGCCCCCTACTGACAGGCTCTTGTCCACATGCACAGAACATCACTCAGCTATTTCAATGCTAAATTCTATGCTAATTCCTTTGTCAAGGGGTGCCTCTGCGGATGTGTATACTTTAACTTAGCTATTTCAATGAGCCATTTCAATGCTAAATTATATCCTAATTCCTTTGTCAAGGCGCTTTGTTTCTTCTCACACAGCTTAAAGGTCGTGATCTGCACGTGGCTTTTTCCACTCCAGCGCTGTCCTCCAGACAGTCTCGTCCCTTCACCTGATGAAGGCCGCTTGTGTTGTGGCCGAAACGTCGTGGTTTTTGTTATTTAATTTTTTTACCTACGTGACTTTACCCAATAGAACCAAAGAGTATGGATCCTAGCAGTCACGAAAGCTTTAAAATCTAGAATAGAAATGTAATGCAATACAACACAGAGAGTCGGCCAACATAAGAGGCAACACCCCACCTGGTTGATAACGTTCTTCCAAAGATTGCTCAATTTGAAAGAGAGACAAAACACAGACACGGAGACACATAGACAGAGAGAGATAACACAGAGACACACACAGAGAGATACACACATACAATGAGGGAAAAAAGTATTTGATCCCCTGCTGATTTTGTACGTTTGCCCACTGACAAAGAAATGATCAGTCTATAATTTTAATGGAAGGTTTATTTGAACAGTGAGAGACAGAATAACAACAAAAAAATCCAGATAAACGCATGTCAAAAATGTTATAAATTTATTAGCATTTTAATGTGGGAAAAAAGTATTTGACCCCTCTGCAAAACATGACTTAGTACTTGGTGGCAAAACCCTTGTTGGCAATCACAGAGGTCAGACGTTTCTTGTAGTTGGCCACCAGGTTTGCACACATCTCAGGAGGGATTTTGTCCCACTCCTCTTTGCAGATCTTCTCCAAGTCATTAAGGTTTCGAGGCTGACGTTTGGCAACTCGAACCTTAAGCTCCCTCCAGATTTCCTATGGGATTAAGGTCTGGAGACTGGCTAGGTCACCCCAGGACCTTAATGTGCTTCTTCTTGAGCCACTCCTTTGTTTCCTTGGCCGTGTTTTGGGTCATTGTCATGCTGGAATACCCATCCACCATCCATTTTCAATGCCCTGGCTGAGGGAAGGAGGTTCTCACCCAAGATTTGACGGTACATGGCCCCGTCCATCGTCCCTTTGATGCGGTGAAGTTGTCCTGTCCCCTTAGTAGAAAAACACCCCAAAGCATGTTTCCACCTCCATGTTTGACGGTGGGGATGGTGTTCTTGGGGTCATAGGCAGCATTCCTCCTCCTCCAAACACGGCGAGTTGAGTTGATGCAAAAGAGCTCCATTTTGGTCTAATCCGACCAAAACACTTTCACCCAGTTGTCCTCTGAATCATTCAGATGTTCATTGGCAAACTTCAGACGGGCATGTATATGTGCTTTCTTGAGCAGGGAAACCTTGCAGGCGCTGCAGGATTTCAGTCCTTCACGGTGAAGTGTGTTATCAATTGTTTTCTTGGTGACTATGGTCCCAGCTGCCTTGAGATCATTGACAAGATCCTCCCGTGTAGTTCTGGGCTGATTCCTCACCGTTCTCATGACCATTGCAACTCCACGAGGTGAGATCTTGCATGGAGCCCCAGGCCGAAGGAGATTGACAGTTTTTTTGCGTTTCTTCCATTTGCGAATAATCGCACCAACTGTTGTCACCTTCTCACCAAGCTGCTTGGCAATGATCTTGTAGCCCATTCCAATCTTGTCCCTGACATCCTTGGAGAGCTCTTTGGTCTTGGCCATGGTGGAGAGTTTGGGATTTGATTGATTGATTGCTTCTATGGACAGGTGTCTTTTATACAGGTAACGAGCTGAGATAAGGGGCACTCCCTTTAAGAGTGTGCTCCTAATCTCAGCTCGTTACCTGTATAAAAGACACCTGGGAGCCAGAAATCTTTCCGATTGAGAGGGGGTCAAATACTTATTTCCCTCATTAAAATGCGAATCAATTTATAACATTTTTGACATGCGTTTATCTGGATTTTATTGTTGTTATTCTGTCTCTCACTGTTTAAATAAACCTACCATTAAAATTATAGACTGATCATTTCCTTGTCAGTGGGCAAACGTACAAAATCAGCAGGGGAACAAATACTGTTTTCCCTCACTGTAGGCACACAGAGAAACAACGCCTCTGTGTCGAGGCCTTAAATAGAGAGAGAGAGGGGGGCAGAGAGAGAGGGGAGGGGGTGTAGAGAAATTCGCGAGTCAATGCAAGGCCGTAGCCATGGAGTCAACATTGGGGGGGGAACAAATCTACCAGGGGCTCTGGGGTCTCCCCCCCCCAGAAAGAAAATCTAAATTTGAAAACTAATTTCTAAAATATTGAAAAATTTCACTAACAATATTGTATAATATTGTATTGTATTACATTGCTCTGTTGTTTATTTTTTAACTTTTCTTGTTTCATAGTATGTAATGGCAGAGATTAGGGATTCATAAAGTACAACGCAATCATACAAACACAAATCTACGCATTGTACATGAAGACAAGTCCACATTTTGTGGCCAAGGTTTAGCATATTGTTTTTATTAACATAGCATAGCAATTATTATTTGAAATAATATTTTTATAGCAATATATTTTGAGCATATTTGATTATTGGGGGGGGGGATATATCCCCCACCAATATATATTATAACTATTATAACATATTATCATTACGGCCTTGTGTCAATGAGAGATTTGGAACTTTGGTGACTGCAGGAAATAATAATAACACGAGCACACGCAGAGAGAGAGAAAGCTCACTTATAATCTTGGTTCTTTCGGTAAAGTCACCATGTAGAAGGGAAACAATAAAATAATAAAAATATAAAACAATAAAATTCTCACGACGTTTCGACTGCAAGACGAGCAATCATCATCAGGTGTGAAAACCACAGCAACACATGAACATTTTCTTGCTGATGGTTTTCACACCTGATGATGATTGCTTCTTGTGTTGCAGTCGAAACGTCGTGAGAATTTTATTGTTTTATATTTTTATTATTTTATTGTTTCCCTTCTACGTGGTGGTGACTTTACCGAAAGAACCAATAATATTAATCCCTGCAGTCACGAAAGCTTTAAATCAAAAGCACACTTAATCAAACAAACTGAGTAAAACTTGGAAATGTAATGCAATGCAACACAGAGAGTCGGTCAACACACAATAAACGCATAGCCTGGTAGATTACTTTCTTACAAAGATTGCTCAACTAAGCGAGATAATTGAAGCAAACACGATTAGGCGAGGGCAGGAGGCAAGGCCCCGCGTGGCTAGGCCCTGCGTTGTAAAGTTCCAACCTGGACATCGATTCCCATGCTCGCTGCTACTCAACTGACATCCCTATGAGAGAGAGGCTCTACCTTGGTAAACAACAACAACAACCACCACCACCACAACCACCACCACCACAACCACCACAACCACAACCACCACCACCACAACCACCACCACAACCGCGATGAGAATTTCTCACCTCGGATTTCAGTTCACGCGCGGAGCGGCAGATTTCTGTTACCTCGTGACGTCACGCAGCAGCAGGAGATGACGTCACTTGCATGGTACAAGAACACTCCCCTCCCGCAACGAGCGGGTCTTAATTTAAATAAATTATGTTAATGAGTCCGGCCCATACGTCGCAATAAACTCGCGACGGTCGACACGAACACATTATGTTAATGAGCCGCCAGTCACCGGGCGTAGCTTTGCCCAGGCAGAGGTGACGTCACGCTCAAGGGCGCGGTAGACGGGGTGGGGTGAATACCTTGGTGACATGACGTCACTGGCGAGGTACACCTCACCCTGGCGTTTCACGCCGATGAGGTGATGCTGAGTAGTGACGTCACAGAGCGGGATTGGAGTTTAAGTTGATTTAGATTCATTTTCCATTGCTCCCTCCCTTGAACTCAGCAACAACAACGTGGACATTGCATCCCACTGGGATTTTTAACACACAGCGTTGGTGTACGGTGCTTTTTTGAAGAACATTTTGCTGTTTTTTTCATGGATTTTCTGTTTGCAGAGTCACACAAAGTAGTAACTTTAAGATGTTTCTTGTTCTTGTTTGTGTTTGTTGTGGTTGCACTTGATTCAAGAGCCGAATGGCTCACAGGGGTATACCAATATATATCAACTGAAACTATTGTGTACACACTATGTGTATGTAAACTGTGTGCGTACACTGTGTGTACGTGTACACTGTGTGTACACGTACACGTACACACAGTGTGCACTGTGTGTGTGTACACTGTGTGTGTACAGTGTGTGTACACACTGTGTGTGTACACACTGTGTGTGTGTGTACACTGTGTGTCACTGTGCCTGGCACAAGCGTCGTGGTGACGTCACCGCCACTTAGTGGCGAATGGCGGTTGTTGTTGTGTCACTGTGTGTGTGTGTACACTCTGTGTGTACACTATGTGTCACTGTGTGTGTATATACACTGTGTGTGTACCCTGTGTGTGTACACTGTGTGTATACACTGTATGTGTGTACACTGTGTGTGTACAGTGTATACCCTGTGTATGTGTACAGTGTATATACTGTGTGCGTGTACACTGTGTGTGTGTGTGTACGGTATGTGTGTATACACTGTGTGTGTGTACACTGTGTGCATGTGTACACTGTGTGTACATTGTGTGTGTACACTGTGTGTGTGTACACTGTGTGTACACTGTTTGTGTCCGAACCCCCGGCAAGGCCATTTACTTAATGACGAGAGAAAATTCACACGAAATGTCCTTTTCAATGAAGTCTTCCAGATGTAAATTGATACAAGCTTTTAATGAAGAAATAAAATCATCTAATTCAAAACACATCACAAGTCAAAGATGTTTCATTTTAAAACTTCAAAACGGAGCATGGGGTACTTGCGTGAATGCGTCCTTCGTGTGCCGGAAATGTTGTGACTTTCCTGGCCTGAAGGCCGTCAATGTGTTGGACCATTATTGGTGCACAGCGTCTCAACAACAGCAGTGGGGTTTGCTTCAACCGATAGGTAACGAACATCCAGACGTGAATCAGCAAGGAGCATTTCTAGTCCTAGTTAGACAAAATCTACGTCAACACGTAAGACAAAACTACAATTCGTGTTGTAGAGAATGTACCTCCTCCTATACGTGTAACTTTCAAGTGGTATGCCTTGTAACTGATGAATGATCCGAGCGTGCTCCCTATTTCAAAGACGATGAGTTGCTCCAGAGGCAGACGCTTCGTGAAACACAAGAGTTCTCTGTACAGGTTACTTCCAAAACACACACACACTTTGTCCTAACATCACTTATTCAATGTGTGACCCTCAGACAAAATATTACATGTACGCGCACAATCAGACAAGTATTCATTCTAAATCATTGACGGACATATTAGCAACATTGAATTACTGCAGCGAAATTGACTGCATCACGTTACATCGTATTAACAAGAAGTTATTTACAAATACGCACCGTCTGCTTAACAGTGTATGTACAACGTACTATTGTTGCATCATTCAAAACGAGTAGGCCGTTGCATGCTGGCATCTGGGTCAAAATGTAGCAAACTCTAAACATTACGCTACAAATAATAGATCACGGAGTTTCGATGGCAACACAAGCAATCGTCATCAGGTGGGACAAGCACAGCAGCAATAAGAGGAAACTGCTGGAGTAGGCACCTATTACTTCAGCAGTTTCTCTTGCTGTGGTTGTCCCACCTGATCACGATTGCTTGTGTTGTGATCTAAACGCCGTGATCTGTTATGTTTCTACCCACGTGGTGAATTTACCGAAATAACTCAAGAGTGTGGATTCCTGTAGTCACGAAAGCTTCGAAATCAAGATTGCCTACAAACTACACAACTGAGATGACACATCAATCATCGTCCCCTGCTGACAAGCTCTTGTCCACATGCAGGCCGGTGCAGGGCCACCACCTTGTGCCACACAGGGGCAGCTGCTACTTGGGGATGCTCTTCGAGCATTTCAGACGAGGTACGACACAAAACTCCGAGTTGCCGAGGCGATTAAGCGAGCAAAGCGTAAAAGCAATTATCATGAGAACATCGTGAATGCTTGGGAGCTTATTGGCTCTCGCTCCTGGTGAGAGATTGACCCAACTCACAGGTCCACAAAGACTGGCCGCTCTTACTCTGCAGGTTGAACCTAGGAAATGAGTGTACAACTTCACATTCTTGTCATTAAAGGCCTGTGACAAAGGTGCATCTATTGTAGCGACATCGTCTCTGGCTTACACATCTACCGGGTCTCCACTTGACTTTGGATTGTCCAGGAAGTCCACCCACACCTCCACTTCCACAAACTGCTGGGAGTTGCCTCGCTCTGCCTCACAGTCAGAATTCTCCTCCTGCTTCACGTTGCCTCCATCAATGTGAAGGTCCCATTTTGGAGTTGAATCTTCATCTTCACATTTCACCATCACTTCTTCCCTCTTCACCACCACTTCTTCCCTCTTCACCATCACCTATTCATATTTCACCTCGATAACTTTAAAAGTGTCTAAGCTGGGATTTTCTTCCAGTTCGTGTTTCATGCGGGATGGGCTCATGGTGGCACTTTGACTTTCACAAGCCGATTTCAGACTCCACTCCATGTGGATCTTCTGATGCTTCTGTGTTCTCTGGTGTACTTGAAGATGTGGTTGCTGTGCAAACGTTATCCCGCACGGAATGCACCTGAAGGGTTTCTCTCCCGTGTGTGTTCTCTGGTGTACTTGAAGATTTGATGAATCTGCAAACGCCTTCCCACACACACTCCACTTGAAGGGTTTCTCTCCTGTGTGTTCTCTGGTGTTCTACAAGAAGAGATGAACGTGCAAACGCCTTCACGCACACACTGCACTTGAAGGGTTTCTCTCCCGTGTGTGTTCTCTGGTGTATTACAAGAGTAGATGAATATGCAAACACCTTTCCACACACACTGCACTTGAAGGGTTTCTCTCCCGTGTGCGTTCTCTGGTGTTCTACAAGATTAGATGACTGTACAAACGCATTCCCACACACACTGCACTTGAAGGGTTTCTCTCCCGTGTGTGTTCTCTGGTGTATTACAAGAGCAGATGAATGTGCAAACGCCTTCCCACACACACTGCACTTGAAGGGTTTATCTCCCGTGTGTGTTCTCTGGTGTATTACAAGAGTAGATGAATGTGCAAACGCCTTCCCACACACACTGCACTTGAAGGGTTTCTCTCCCGTGTGTGTTCTCTGGTGTTCTACAAGATTAGATGACTGTGCAAACGCCTTCCCACACACACTGCACTTGAAGGGTTTCTCTCCCGTGTGTGTTCTCTGGTGTATTACAAGAGCAGATGAATGTGCAAACGCCTTCCCACACACACTGCACTTGAAGGGTTTCTCTCCCGTGTGTGTTCTCTGGTGTTCTACAAGATTAGATGACTGTACAAACGCCTTCCCACACACACTGCACTTGAAGGGTTTCTCTCCCGTGTGTGTTCTCTGGTGTATTACAAGAGCAGATGAATGTGCAAACGCCTTCCCACACACACTGCACTTGAAGGGTTTATCTCCCGTGTGTGTTCTCTGGTGTATTACAAGAGTAGATGAATGTGCAAACGCCTTCCCACACACACTGCACTTGAAGGGTTTCTCTCCCGTGTGTGTTCTCTGGTGTTCTACAAGAGCAGATGAACGTGCAAACGCCTTCCCACACACACTGCACTTGAAGGGTTTATCTCCCGTGTGTGTTCTCTGGTGTATTACAAGAGTAGATGAATGTGCAAACGCCTTCCCACACACACTGCACTTGAAGGGTTTCTCTCCCGTGTGTGTTCTCTGGTGTTCTACAAGATTAGATGACTGTGCAAACGCCTTCCCACACACACTGCACTTGAAGGGTTTCTCTCCCGTGTGTGTTCTCTGGTGTATTACAAGAGCAGATGAATGTGCAAACGCCTTCCCACACACACTGCACTTGAAGGGTTTCTCTCCCGTGTGTGTTCTCTGGTGTTCTACAAGATTAGATGACTGTACAAACGCCTTCCCACACACACTGCACTTGAAGGGTTTCTCTCCCGTGTGTGTTCTCTGGTGTATTACAAGAGCAGATGAATGTGCAAACGCCTTCCCACACACACTGCACTTGAAGGGTTTATCTCCCGTGTGTGTTCTCTGGTGTATTACAAGAGTAGATGAATGTGCAAACGCCTTCCCACACACACTGCACTTGAAGGGTTTCTCTCCCGTGTGTGTTCTCTGGTGTTCTACAAGAGCAGATGAACGTGCAAACGCCTTCTCACACACACTGCACTTGAAGGGTTTCTCTCCTGTGTGAGTTCTCTCGTGCCGTGTGAAATCTCCAGTCCGATCCGTGTTGTATGCACACCGGTCGCATTGGAGCCTTGTCCTACCGAGCTGCGCTGAGTGCATTTGCTCCATGAGACCAATTCTGCAGAGGAAGCATCAGAGGAAGCGTCAGCTGCTGACAGAAAAAAATAATATCCACACCATCTACACGTCAGTATCGATGCACAGAGGAAAGCATATATACACAGTAACACGTGACTTGCACGTCTATACTTATTCACATATTCATGATATAGTGGAAAAATGTCCCAAATTCATCACACGGGCTGTTATGGCACACAATGAGAGGGCAAATGGTCATAAACATGCCTGGAAGCCCTCGTATCTTCAAAATGAATGTTCACCAAAAACTCCGAGCACAAAATTTCAGCTGTCTGGCTTCAAAAGGAATATTTATGAAAGCTAAATTCAGCTGACGTAGCAAAGGGTGTTTAAAATAATACTATTTGTGTTATGCAGAAATGCATGAATTAATGTTCAATCGCAACTTAGAGGTGGGAAGCCAGGCACAGATGTCCTTGAATGCTGGGATGAACAGATCCGACTTAAGCTGCACGTGTGTGCTGTGTTAACTTCCTGACTCCATTCTTATAAAGAGTTGCAGAGGAAAACAAAACGAAACTCCTGTTTTGATATAACCTCCGTGCTCAATAGAGTTAATAGACTTTACTGCAAACACAAACTTGACACTGTCACACACTCAGAGGCGGAGCCTGGATTTTCAGGTAGGGGGGGCAACCCCTCCAGCAATGAAAAATGATAGTAGTTGTTAGTAAGTAAGGAGTTGTTAGTAAGGAGTTGTTAGTAAGGAGTTCTTAGCAAGGAGTTGTTAGTATGTAAGGAGTTGTTAGTAAGTAAGGAGTTGTTAGTAAGGAGTTGTTAGTAAGTAATGAGTTGTTAGTAAGGAGTTGTTAGTAAGTAAGGAGTTGTTAGTAAGCAAGGAGTTGTTAGTAAGGAGTTGTTAGTAAGGAGTTGTTAGTAAGTAAGGAGTCGTTAGTAAGGAGTTGTTAGTAAGTAATGACTTGTCCCTTGCTTTTTATTCGACGCGTGTGATCGGAATTGCGCTCACTGAAGGTGTTTGCCTTCAGGGAAGTCGTGTACTGTATACGCAACTGCGCAAAATTCTGTGAGTCACAACTGCTCTGCCGTTACTTATTGCCAATTATGGACTCGGACTGTTGTCCTCTCATAGAGTCCCTGGCACGTAATAATATGCCACACGGTGGCAGTGGGGGTCGCAAAATGCTGATTTATCTATATATATGAAAGGGAAATGTGTGGATACTTGTGTCTGTTTGAAATGTTTAGCATACTTCTCAACGTGCCACACACTTGAAATTTGGCATGTGGGTATGTTGCATACTGTACACAATGTAAAAAATATAAAAATAGTCTTTTGTATTTTTTTTGGGGGGGGGGGGAATGACCATGAAGTGTCTGGCGTCAACCCGCAACACCTCTGAGTTAAGCGCTCTGCAATGCTTAGAGCTATTAACAGCGTGCCGGGAGATTTTAGGTGGCGCTTCGCTCCTGGCCGATGAAGCCATTGGTTTCTCGGGAGTTCAATACATATCCTCCGTGCGAAGAACGGGTAGAACTGCTATCTAAAATATGAAGCAGAACATTCCATCTGTTTGTTTGTGCGAAGCAGCAAAAACCTCTCCAACGCTGAGCTCTGGCGTCGTGAAAATTTGCACGGCTAACGCTGTCTGGAATTTCTAAGTGAACGTGACTATTTTCAGCTCGCCACGTCATTATTCCCTTCCCCGAGTGGCCAAAATCGGCCTTACGTAGCAGTGGGGTAAGGTTGAATCTCCTTGAGTGAAAACATCCGATTTAGGTAAATTGATTTGTTTCGGCTTTTTTCTTTCTTGCAAGCATCAATTTTTTCCAGGGTTTTTCAGTGAAATAGAAGGGAATGTGAAGTTAACCAAAGACAAGAATCCAAGTCCCGGGCGAAGCTGGGTAGTGAAGCTCGTTACTAATAAACCCCAATGATCCTATCAAAATTAGGGATTTCTATCGGATCGTTGGGGGGCCACGTGCCACTCCACCCCCCACTGGCTCCACCACTGTCACACACTGGCATGGTTCACAGGTGGTGGTGTGTCCAGACCCACGCCTGGCCACCTTCACCTGCTCAGTATTAATGCTTCCTCACTCCACCAAGTAGTTAATTGAGGATCAATCAACACAGCCGAGGCTGCGTGTCTCTCTCTCTCCCCGTGGTCGTGTGGATTTCCTTCCCGATCCCCCGGTCTCCCCTCTACATGTAGAGAATGAACACCACCAAGCGTCTAGAGTGAACACCGCCACGCGTCTAGAGTGAACACCACTACGCATCTAGAGTGAACACCGCCAAGTGTCTAGAGTGAACACCGCCACGTGTCTAGAGTGAACATCGCCAAGCGTCTAGAGTGAACACCACCACGTGTCTAGAGTGAACACCACGTGTCTAGAGTGAACACCACCACGTGTCTAGAGTGAACACCACCACGCGTCTAGAGTGAACACCACCACGCGTCTAGAGTGAACACCGCCACGCGTCTAGAGTGAACACCACCACGCGTCTAGAGTGAACACCACCACGTGTCTAGAGTGAACACCGCCACGCGTCTAGAGTGAACACCACCACGCGTCTAGAGTGAACACCACCACACATGTAGAGTGAACACCGCCATGCGTCTAGAGTGAACACCACCACACATGTAGAGTGAACACCGCCACGCGTCTAGAGTGAACACCACCACACGTCTAGAGTGAACACCACCACGCGTCTAGAGTGAACACCGCCACACGTCTAGAGTGAACACTGCCACGTGTCTAGAGTGAACACCACCACGCGTCTAGAGTGAACACCACCACACATCTAGAGTGAACACCACCACGCGTCTAGAGTGAACACCACCACGCGTCTAGAGTGAACACCACCACACATCTAGAGTGAACACCGCCACGCGTCTAGAGTGAACACCGCCACGCGTCTAGAGTGAACACCGCCACGCATCTAGAGTGAACACCGCCATGCGTCTAGAGTGAACACCGCCACGCGTCCAGAGTGAACACCGCCACACGTCTAGAGTGAACACCACCACGCGTCTAGAGTGAACACCACCACGCGTCTAGAGTGAACACCACCACGCGTCTAGAGTGAACACCGCCACGCGTCTAGAGTGAACACCACCACGTGTCTAGAGTGAACACCACCACGCGTCTAGAGTGAACACCACCACGTGTCTAGAGTGAACACCACCACGCATCTAGAGTGAACACCACCACGCGTCTAGAGTGAACACCACCACGTGTCTAGAGTGAACACCACCACGCGTCTAGAGTGAACACCGCCACGCGTCTAGAGTGAACACCGCCACGTGTCTAAAGTGAACACCGCCACGCGTCTAGAGTGAACACCGCCACGCGTCTAGAGTGAACACCACTACGTGTCTAGAGTGAACACCGCAACGTGTCTAGAGTGAACACCACCATGCTGTTGACAAGCCCCACCTTGTTGTTGTTGTTGTGGGCAGGTTGCTTCTGTAAACAAGAGCGGTACAGCAGCTCAACGCGGGCGTGGCCTGGTACAAAATAAAAAAAAAACTGTGAATATTTAAAACAAACAAAGTTACAAAGTAGCGAGCCAGGTGAAGAGAAATTAAAACTTAAGCAAGATGCTCTTTGGTTCTTTCGGTAAAGTCACATAAAAAAAAAAAACCCCAAATTAATTAAATAATTGCTTCCATTTCATTTACTTGGTATAGCCCTGTGAGCCATTCGGCTCTTGAATCGGGTGCAACCACAACAAACAAAAAAACTAAAACATGAACAAGAAAATATCTTGAAGTGACTATGTGTGACTGTGCAAACATAAAATCCTGGGAAAAACAGCAAAATATTCCACAAAAAGCACCGTACACCAACACTGTGTTCAAATAGCATGCGACGTTTCAATTGCAACACAAGCAATCATCATCAGGTACAATTGAAAGAGAAAACAAACCTAGTGAACTTAGAAATGTAATGCAATACAACACAGAGAGTCGGCCAACATAACAGTCAACACCCCACCTGGTTGATAACGTTCTTCCAAAGGTTGCTCAATTTGAGAGAGAGACAAAACACAGACACGGAGACACACAGACAGAGAGATATAACACAGAGACACACAGAGAGAGATACACACATACAGTGAGGGAAACAAGTATTTGATCCCCTGCTGATTTTGTACGTTTGCCCACTGACAAAGAAATTATCAGTCTATAATTTTAATGGTAGGTTTATTTGAACAGTGAGAGACAGAAAAACAACAACAAAATCCAGAAAAACGCATGTCAAAAATGTTATAAATTTATTTGCATTTTAATAAGGGAAAAATGTATTTGACCCCTCTGCAAAACATGATTTAGTACTTGGTGGCAAAACCCTTGTTGGCAATAACAGAGGTCTGACGTTTCTTCTAGTTGGCCACCAGGTTTGCCCACATCTCAGGAGGGATTTTGTCCCACTCCTCTGTGCAGATCTTCTCCAAGTCATTAAGGTTTCGAGGCTGACGTTTGTCAACTCGAACCTTCAGCTCCCTCCACAGATTTTCTATGGGATTAAGGTCTGGAGACTGGCTAGGCCACTCCAGGACCATAATGTGCTTCTTCTTGAGCCACTCCTTTGTTGCCTTGGCCGTGTGTTTTGGGTCAATGTCATGCTGAATACCCATCCACGATCCATTTTCAATGCCCTGGCTGAGGGAAAGAGGTTCTCACCCAAGATTTGACGGTACATGGCCCCGTCCATCGTCCCTTTGATGCGGTGAAGTTGTCCTGTCCCCTTAGAAGAAAAACACCCCCAAAGCATAATGTTTCCACCTCCATGTTTGACGGTGGGGATGGTGTTCTTGGGGTCATAGGCAGCATTTCTCCTCCTCCAAACACGGCGAGTTGAGTTGATGCCAAAGAGCTCCATTTTGGTCTCATCTGACCACAACACTTTCACCCAGTTGTCCTCTGAATCATTCAGATGTTCATTGGCAAACTTCAGACGGGCATGTATATCTGCTTTCTTGAGCAGGGGGACCTTGCGGGCGCTGCAGGATTTCAGTCCTTCACGGTGAAGTGTGTTATCAATTGTTTTCTTGGTGACTATGGTCCCAGCTGCCTTGAGATCATTGACAAGATCCTCCCGTGTAGTTCTGGGCTGATTCCTCACCGTTCTCATGATCATTGCAACTCCACGAGGTGAGATCTTGCATGGAGCCCCAGGCCGAAGGAGATTGACAGTTTTTTTGTGTTTCTTCCATTTGAGAATTATCGCACCAACTGTTGTCACC
Source organism: Petromyzon marinus (assembly GCF_048934315.1). NCBI lineage: Eukaryota > Metazoa > Chordata > Hyperoartia > Petromyzontiformes > Petromyzontidae > Petromyzon > Petromyzon marinus. The sequence goes on from NW_027422749.1 coordinate 197,128, forward strand.
TTCTCACCAAGATGCTTGGCAATGGTCTTGTAGCCCATTCCAGCCTTGTGTAGGTCTACAATCTTGTCCCTGACATCATTGGAAAGCTCTTTGGTCTTGGCCATGGTGGAGAGTTTGGAATCTGATTGATTGCTTCTGTGGACAGGTGTCTATTATACAGGTAACAAGCTGAGATTAGGAGCACTCCCTTTAAGAGTGTGCTCCTAATCTCAGCTCGTTATCTGTATAAAAGACACCTGCGAGCCAGAAATCTTTCTGATTGAGACGGGGTCAAATACATTTTTCCCTCATTAAAATGCGAATCAATTTATAACTTTTTTGACATGCGTTTTTCTGGATTTTCTTGTTGTTATTCTCTCTCACTGTTCAAATA
>NW_027422749.1:202500-205000 GCF_048934315.1 Petromyzon marinus
TGGTGATGGTGGTGGTGATGGTGGTGATGATGGTGGTCATGGTGATGGTGGTGGTGATGGTGGTGGTGATGGTGGTGATAGTGGTGGTGATGGTGATGGTGGTGGTGATGGTGGTGGTGATGGTGGTGATTGTGATGATGGTGATTGTGATGGTGGTGATGGTGGTGATGGTGATGGTGGTGATGGTGATGGTGGTGATGGTGGTGATGGTGATGGTGGTGATGGTGGTGATGGTGGTGATGGTGATGGTGGTGATGGTGATGGTGGTGATGGTGGTGATGGTGATGGTGGTGATGGTGATGGTGGTGATGGTGATGATGGTGATGGTGGTGATGATGGTGATGGTGATGGTGGTGATGGTGATGGTGGTGATGGTGGTGGTGGTGGTGATGGTGGTGATGGTGGTATTTACCTGCACATGACATTGACACCATCACTCATCTGCAGCTTCTTGTGGTCCAGGCTCCGGGCGCCTCCTCCTCCTACAAACAACAACTTTACACTACACTATACACTACACTATACACTACACTATACACTACACTATACACTACACTATACACTACACTATACACTACACTATACACTACACTATACACTACACTATACACTGTCCATACCGTAGCAGCGAGACCTCCCGCGTGCACGGCGAGGCAGTCAACATCTCCTGGCCACCGTGATGACGATGACGACGACGATGATGACGATGATGATTAGAGACACCGTAAACTCCACATATACAGCGGCAGCAGCAGCAGGCGAGGTCAGCGTGTGGATCTCACCCACGACCTCCCGCGTGCACGGCGAGGCAGTCAACATCTCCGCCACCACTACCACCACCACCACCACCCCCACCACCACCACCACCACCCCCACCACCACCACCACCACCGCCCCCAACACCACCACCACCGCCACCACCACCACCACCACCACCACCCCCACCACCGCCCCCACCACCGCCACCACCACCACCACCACCCCCACCACCACCACCACCGCCGCTCACCGGGACGCTTGCCGGCGGCGCTCCAAATGCCCCAGGCGGTGCCCAGCAGGAAGGGCGCCAGAAACGGCGCCGCCACCGCCACCATCAGCGTCAACATCAGCGTCACCATCAAGCGGACGGAGGAGGTGGTGGTGGGGGTGGTGGAGGAGGAGGAGGTGGAGGTGGTGGGGGTGGTGGGGGTGGTGGTGGTGGGGGTGGTGGGGGTGGTGGGGGTGGTGGGGGTGGTGGGAGTGGTGGTGTTGGTGGTGTTGACTATGAGAGCGGGAAGACACGGGGAGATACGGGGAGTTACGGGGAGACAGAGAGAGACAGAAACACGGAGAGACAGAGACACAGACAGAGAGACAGAGACACAGACAGAGAGAGACAGAGACACAGACAGAGAGACAGAGACACAGACAGAGAGACAGAGGCAGACAGAGAGACAGAGAGAGACAGTCTGTGTATATCTGTGTGTGTGTGTCTGTGTGTCTGTGTGTGTCTGTGTCTGTGTGTATCTGTGTGTGTCTGTGTCTTGTAATTACCAGCACGCTGTTCCGGCATCGGCGCATCCACACAACATCATGGATGCATGCCGGGTCCAAGCAAGAACATCTGCTGGACTACATAGTGACGGACCAGCGGATACGAGCCCATGTTCTTGACACCAGGACCTACTGTGGAGCTGATCTGCCCTCTGACCATCGACTAGTCATCTGTAAGATGCGCCTGCCATTCTTCCACTCCGGTGGTGGGTGTACACCCAGGACCCCATTCCAACCTAAAGTGGCCTGGTCTCAGTTATCTGATGAAAGTTGCAAGCGAGAATTTCATCATCGCTTGCGGCTGGGATTGGCATCGTCCCCGACTCCTCCTGATGTCGAGGGTAAATGGGCGAGGTTTAGGACTGTGACTCATGCAGCTGCAATGGCTGCTTTGGGTACGCGGTCCAGACCTCCCCAGAGACCCTGGCTGACAGAGGAGGTGTTCAGGATGGTTGAGAAAAAGCGACAGGCCCACTGTCATCGGCTACAGAATCCCACGTCAGAGAATGAGGAGGCTTACCGCAGCCTTCGCTCGGAGGTTCGGAGAGCCGTGAGGCGCTGCAAGGATGGGTGGTGGTCGCGGGTTGCTGAGGAGATGGAGTCTGCCTCAGTGGCCCGTGATCACAAATCTCTATTTAACTCCATCAAAAAAGTAATCTGCAGCACCACACCTATTACCATCATTAGGGGAAAAAATGGTGACCCAATCTCCGACCCCCAGGAACAGGTTTGCAGATTTGCTGAGTATTTCTGTGAGGTCCTGGGGGAGGGAAAATCCCTCAGCGAGGAAAACATCGTGGCACAAAGTGAGGATGACCCTGCTGAGGCTGCGGTGCCTCAAGTATTGGAAGAAGTCACCCCCTGTGAGTGGCTGGCTGAGGTGCCATCTGTTGAGGAAGTACTGAAGGCGATCCGGAGTCTGAGACCAGGAAAGGCAGCGGGCAGAGATGATCTCCCAAGCGAAATG
>NW_027422749.1:210000-212197 GCF_048934315.1 Petromyzon marinus
CCACCCCCCCCACCACCCACCCCCCCCACTCACCCACCCCCCCCACTCACCCACCCCCCCCACTCACCCACCCCCCCCACTCACCCACTCACTCACCCACCCCCCCCACTCACCCACTCACTCACCCACCCCCCCCCCCCACTCACCCACCCCCCCCACTCACCCACCCCCCCCCACTCACCCACCCCCCCCACTCACCCACCCCCCCCACTCACCCACCGCCCCCACTCACCCACCCCCCCCACTCACCCACCCCCCCCACTCACCCACCCCCCCACTCACCCACTCACTCACCCACCCCCCCCACTCACCCACTCACTCACCCACCCCCCCCCCCACTCACCCACCCCCCCCACTCACCCCACCCCCCCCACTCACCCACCCCCCCCACTCACCCACCCCCCCCACTCACCCACCCCCCCCACTCACCCACCCCCCCCACTCACCCACCCCCCCCCCACTCACCCACCCCCCCCACTCACCCACCCCCCCCACTCACCCACCCCCCCCACTCACCCACCCCCCCCCCACTCACCCACCCCCCCCACTCACCCACCCCCCCCACTCACCCACCCCCCCCACTCACCCACCCCCCCCACTCACCCACCCCCCCCACTCACCCACCCCCCCCACTCACCACTCACCCACCCCCCCCACTCACCCACCCCCCCCCACTCACCCACCCCCCCACTCACCCACCCCCCCCACTCACCCACCCCCCCCACTCACCCCCACCCCCCCCCCACTCACCCACCCCCCCCCACTCACCCACCCCCCCCTCCCACCCCCCCCTCACCCACCCCCCCCCACTCACCCACCCCCCCCACTCACCCACCCCCCCCACTCACCCACCCCCCCCACTCACCCACCCCCCCCACTCACCCACCCCCCACTCACTCCACCCCCCCCCACTCACCCACCCCCCCCCACTCACCCACCCCCCCCACTCACCCACCCCCCCCCCACTCACCCACCCCCCCCACTCACCCACCCCCCCCACTCACCCACCCCCCCCACTCACCCACCCCCCCCACTCACCCACCCCCCCCCACTCACCCACCCCCCCCCCACTCACCCACCCCCCCCCCCACTCACCCACCCCCCCCCACTCACCCACCCCCCCCACTCACCCACCCCCCCCACTCACCCACCCCCCCCACTCACCCACCCCCCCCACTCACCCACCCCCCCCACTCACCCACCCCCCCCCCCACTCACCCACCCCCCCCACTCACCCACCCCCCCCACTCACCCACCCCCCCCACTCACCCACCCCCCCCACTCACCCACCCCCCCCCACTCACCCACCCCCCCCACTCACCCACCCCCCCCACTCACCCACCCCCCCACCCACTCACCCACCCCCCCCACTCACCCCACCCCCCCCACTCACCCACCCCCCCCACTCACCCACCCCCCCCACTCACCCACCCCCCCCACTCACCCACCCCCCCCACTCACCCACCCCCCCCCCACTCACCCACCCCCCCCACTCACCCACCCCCCCCACTCACCCACCCCCCCCCACTCACCCACCCCCCCCACTCACCCACCCCCCCCACTCACCCACCCCCCCCACTCACCCACCCCCCCCACTCACCCACCCCCCCCCACTCACCCACCCCCCCCACTCACCCACCCCCCCCCCACTCACCCACCCCCCCCACTCACCCACCCCCCCCACTCACCCACCCCCCCCACTCACCCACCCCCCCCACTCACCCACCCCCCCCCCCACTCACCCACCCCCCCCCACTCACCCACCCCCCCACTCACCCACCCCCCCCACTCACCCACCCCCCCCCACTCACCCCCCCACTCACCCACCCCCCCCCCACTCACCCACCCCCCCCCACTCACCCACCCCCCCCCACTCACTCACCCCCCCCCCCCACTCACCCCACCCCCCCCACTCACCCACCCCCCCCACTCACCCACCCCCCCCCACTCACCCACCCCCCCCACTCACCCACCCCCCCCCACTCACCACCCCCCCCCCCACTCCACCCACCCCCCCCACTCACCCACCCCCCCCCCACTCACCCCCCCCCCCCCACTCACCCACCCCCCCCCACTCACCCACCCCCCCCCACTCACCCACCCCCCCCCACTCACCCACCCCCCCCACTCACCCACCCCCCCCACTCACCCACCCCCCCCCCCCACTCACCCACCCCCCCCACTCACCCACCCCCCC